>NC_048574.1:19940175-20220175 GCF_013265735.2 Oncorhynchus mykiss
TTCTATTCTAGACGCCAGTTGGCTAACTGTTGCCTTGACATGATTGGCTACAGTATATCAACCAGAGCCAATTAACATTAGCTACCGACCAGAGCCATTTCGCTATTTAGATAGCTAACGTCAGAGCCATGTAGTTAGCTAGCTAAGTTAGCTAGCAAGCGAACATTAAACTCAACACGCTAACATTAGCTGTCAGTTTTGTATAACGTTATAGCTAGCTAGATAGGCTAATAAGGTAGCTCGCGCTAACTGTGGAAAGAACGCAGTCCCTGGCAAGCCGAGTGGGTGTGGTTGTTACAGGGCTAGCTAATGGTGGCTCATTACATTTTCCCAAGCCAGTCAGTGCAACACGTTTCAGCTAGCCAGTCAGTACCTTGACAAATTAGCTGTTGTGTCTCATTTGTCGATTATGTTTTATTAGTAGTGCAAGTTGGATAACACGTGCTAACAGACAAATATGGTTACAATGTTACAGGCATTGACATGGCAAGCTTGGGTTAGTTACTTGGCTCCTGGCTTACAAGGGTGTCCACATCAAATAACTGTTGTACTAATCATTCATTGGCCCTTCGTGGGGTTTAAATACTTCTACAATAGAGCAACACTGTTTTAATGCTGTAGTCAAATCTAGGGATAGTTATAGTTTGCTGTAATATGGATCTCTGTCATGCAGCAGGGGCTTAATTTTGTTTAATTTGAGGGACTGTGTTTTGAAGCTCATTTCTATATAGTTTTGCAAGACTCATTACATATTTTAGGTAGGCTATATAATAGTAATAATGGATAACAAAAATAGTCTAGACCCAATTTCCCCAAATGTTATTCAGCTACCAAATGTTTTATGATTTATGAGCCCTCAATTTAATTGAACATTCTCTTTTACAGAAAGTGATTAGTTCAATTGATGGCAATATTCACACAAGTCTTACTATTTTTGACTCCAACTTTAGAAGATCATATCTCAGTTTCTGAATGTCAGACAAACCAGAGATTATTCCCATGTGCATCAGTCGCATCTTTCTCTGGCATTTAACTGCTTCTTTCTCGCCTAAAGCATTGCAGATTTGTGTTTTAGATCAGTATAAACAGTCAAGGTACCACACCTAAAGATTTCTTAATTTTGAGGAAAAAACATGAATGTAAGCACCACAGACAATTTAGGAGCACCACAAATATTTTTAAATGTGGAAAACTGTTACTTTAGGGGAAGGAGGACGAGCTGCACTGATTCCAACAAATATATTGCCTAGGCTCAGAAGCCTCATGCTAGCCAGCTGGAAAACAAGAGGACACATTTTCAAGGTATTGGCAAAGACAGTACAGTATGAAGATAGGCTAAAACTGCTTCTCCAATAGAAATCCCAGAGCACACTTGTAGGCGATGTCATGGCGAAGTTTACTAGCTAAGCTCACGTGTAGACCCGATGACGTGTTTCTAATGGTCATCTCGCACCAAACTGCATGTACAGGCCTTCAAATCAGAGGCACTCCTTAAATATACTTTTTTTTGACAAAAATGAAAACATGTCAGTTGTCACTTTCATGAGATTGGAGTAATAACATGTTCAGCTAGTTAATACATTGGCTCAAATCTAGGTTGTGGCTTTAGACTTTGCGAAAATGAAGAACAAAGGAAGAATTTCCCCTTCTCTCATTGACTTCTAAAACCCCGGCTTGGTCTGTTTCACAAGCTTTCCCGGAAGTTTTGCAACGTTTTATTTGGTATTTAGCTGTTTTTATTGATAGTACGGATGTAACTGGTAGTAGTCACTGGCAAAGCACTGCCTCTCACTGCAGGCTTTGCCTTAGTGAATCGTCCTTGCTGTCCGGGATCCTTGGGATGGCCCTGAGTTACATTCAGTTCATATAAGGCAATCAGTCTATTGAAATAAATTCATATGGATTTCACATGATTGTGAATACAGATATACATCTGTTGGTCACAGATACCGTAACGAAAAAAGGTAGGAGCTTTGATCAGAAAAACAGTATCTGTTGTGACCACCATTTTCCTTATGCAGTGTGGCACAACTCCTTTGCAATGAGTTGATCAGGCTGTTGATTGTAGAATGTTGTCCCACTCCTCTTCAATGGCTGTGCGAATGTTGGATATTGGTGGGAACTGGAACATGTTGTGCATGTCGATCCAGAGCATCCCAAACATGCTCAATGGGTGACATGTCTGGTGAGTATGCAGGCCATGGATGAACTGGGAAATGGTCAGCTTCCAGGAATTGTATACAGATCCTTGCGACATGGGGCCGTGCATTCTCACGCTGAAACATGAGGTGATTGTAGAGGATGAATAGCACGACAGTGGGCCTTAGGATCTCGTCACGGTATCTGTGCATTCAAATTGCCACTGATAAAATGCATTGTCCGTAGCTTATGCCTCCCCATACAATAACCCCACTGTCAGGCACTCTCTTCACAAGGTTGACATCCACAAACTGCTTGCCCACACGACACCATACACATGGTCTGCAGTTGTGAAGCCGGTTGGGCGTATTGCCAAATTCTTTAAAATGACGGAGGTGGCTTATGGTAGAGAAATTATCATTCAGTTCTCTGGCAACAGCTCTGATGGACGTTCCTGCTGTCAGCATGCCAATTGCACGCTCCCTCAATTATTATTTAATTTTTTAACCTTTATTTAACTAGGCAAATTCTTATTTTCAATGACGGCCTAGGAACCTGCCTGTTCACCTTGTCAGCTCGGGGGTTTGAACTTGCAACCTTGCGGTTACTAGTCCAACGCTCTAACCACTAGGCTACCCTGCCGCCCCAACTTGAGACTTCTGTGAAATTGTCTGGTGACAAAACTGCACATTTTAGTGGCCTTTATTGTCCCCAGCAATAAACTTGTGTAATGATTATGCTGTTTAATCAGATTCTTGATATGACGCACCTGACCGGCGCACAGATTATCTTGGCAAAGGAGAAATGCTCACTAACAGGGATGTACAACATTTGAGAAGCTTTTTGTGCTTATGGAACATTCTGGGATATTTTATTTCAGCATTTATATTTTTGTTCAGTTAAAATGCTTACAGTAAGTGTTAGGGATGCACATATCTGTACATTTTGCTGCCAAGTAACTGACCCTCATTAACTGGTTAATGTTCCATATGTGACGATGATGAAAATCTCAGAAACCAGTGTGGGTTGCTAATATGACTAGGGTTGTGCCTTTTTGCTTCTGGACAACAGAAGTTGATATGAAACCAACAGAACAGGAGAGAAATACTAGTTAATGGCATCAGGAAGTCTTTAAAAAAATCATTGCCGCTGTTTCTATGGATAGATTTTTGCAAGGCTACTTTGAAGCAAGGTAAGACATGCCACATTATTTGAAGTAAAGTAAAAGGTTCAGCTTTCAGACAATTACTGCCTCAAGCTCACATTGCAAAGTGGTAGGTGACGCGCTGATAGCCTGCCTACCGTTGACTATAGCCTACGCACTCAAATGGCAAATGGGAGGCGTGCTTTAATTACGAGTTGAGAAATTAAAATAGCTCCTTTAACACCCAATTACATTTAGTTGTTTGTTGTGCAATGACTGGGCTTACAAAAGCACTTTCACTCCAGCGAAGAGCTACTTTCGTGCTGTCTGACAGGTGATGGTCAGCTAGGCTCTGTATGCTGTGCGTGTGTGATAAGATACATGCATGACTAACAAAAATACACCTACCAATTTAATTTCACTAAAGTATGCTAATTTACCTATAGACCGATAAGCATGACCGGTCAAATGTGTTTTTGGCGGCTAACCCATTTAACGGTTAACATCACTGGCTAAGGCTCGGGTTTGGTTATGGTTAGGGTTTAGTGTAGGGATGTCCTAGGGATTTGGCTAGCAATAACACTCAATGAACAGCGTCAGGTACTCTCAGCTAGTTAGATGGGGGTGGCGAAACGTGAATTTGGACCACTGAGGTATAATAAGAACGAGACCGCCTCAAATATGGCCAACCCTTGTTTTCAATGTAATCACATTCGCATACGCAGTTCCGGAGTTGCTGCCATCTTCCTTACTGAGATTACTCCGCCTGCACTCAAGCACTCAGTGCACACTGGAAAGACAGCAGTATGTCGCACACATGCTCCAGGAACTCTGTCAGAGTATGTGGAGAGCTCAACAAGCCAATCGGCACTTCCCTTGGCGAGCTGGGGTCATGACCTCAGAGCATGAATATAAAATGTTAATATCTTCGGCTGTGAGTGGCCTGGGTGACAATTTGAGTAAGTTAATGTATGTTTTTGTCTCCCAAAGGTGATGACTAATGTCTTGTTAGGCATTTTAAAATTTGACGTCTCTATGGGGCCGTCGACGGTAATGACCTTTCTCGGCCGTGATGCAGTTAAACTGCAGTACCGAAGCAATACTGTAGGTGCAGTCAAGCGTGCTTCCAGACCGGAACTGTGGCCCCTTAATTTGGACCAGTCCCTGACAGGTACAACTCACAGAAAAACATAGCATTATTGCACAGCTTCTGTCATTGTCCACTTTATTTAGCTAGAAAGATTATATTTACTCTGCATTCACCATAGAAGCAGTAACAGTTAGTTCACGCTCCTCTCCGACTAGTGTCGTTGGGTTATACAGTGCATTCAGAAAGTATTCAGACTAGAGCTCGACTGATTTATGATTTTTCAACACCGATGCCGATTATTGGACGACCAAAAAAGCCCATACCGATTAATCGGCTGATTTATAAAAAATAAAGTATTTATATGTAAAAATGACAATTACAACAAAACTGAATGAAAACTTATTTTAACTTAATATAATACATCAATAAAATCAGTTTAGCCTCAATTAATGAAACATGTTCAATTTGGTTTAAATAATGCAAAAACAAAGTGTTGGAGAAGAAAGTAAAAGTGCAATATGTGCTATGTAAGAAAGCTAACGTTTAAGTTTCTTGCTCAGAACATGAGAACATTTGAAAGCAGGTGGTTCCTTTTAACATGAGTCTTCAATATTTCCAGGTAAGAAGTTTTAAGTTGTAGTTATTATAGGACTATTTCCCTCTATACCATTTGTATTTCATTAAACTTTGACTATTGGATGTTCTTATAGGCACTTTAGTATTGCCAGTGTAACAGTATAGCTTCCGTCCCTCTCCTCGCTCCTCCCTGGGTTTGAACCAGGAACACAATGACAACAGCTACTCTCGAAGCAGCGTTACCCATGCAGAGCAAGGGGAACAACCACTCCAAGTCTCAGAGCGAGTGACGTTTGAAACGCTATTAGCGCGAACCCCGCTAACTAGCTAGTGTTGGACTTGTTAACTGTAAGGTTGCAAGCTTGGATCCCCTGAGCTGACGAGGTGAAAATCCGTCGTTCTGCCCCTGAACGAGGCAGTTAACCCACCGTTACTAGGCCGTCATTGAAAGTAAGAATGTGTTCTTAACTGACTTGCCTAGTTAAATAAATATTAAATAAAGGTGTAAAAAAAGTATATATTAAAAAAACTGCCAAATCGGTGTCCAAAAATACAGATTTCCCATTATGAAAACTTGAAATCGGCCATTTCGATTAATCGACCGACCTCTTATTCAGACCCTTTTACTTTTTCCACGTTTTGTTACGTTACAGCCTTATTATAAAATGTATTAAATAGTCCCCCCCCCCCCCCCCCCAATCTACACACAAAGCTTGCAAATGTATACAAAAATGTAAACTATCACATTTACATAAGTATTCAGAACCTTTACTCAGTACTTTGTTGAAGCACCTTTGGCAGTGATTACAGCCTCAAGTCTTCTTGGGTATGATGCTACAAGTTTGGCACACCTGTATTTGGGGAGGTCTCTCATTCTTCTCTGCAGATCTTCTCAAGCTCTTGTCAGGTTGGATGGGGAGCGTCGCTGCACAGCTATTTTCAGGTCTGTCCAGAGATGTTCGATTGGGTTTAACTCCGGGCTATGGTTGGGACACTCAAGGACTTTCAGAGACTTTGAAGCCACTCCTGCTGTGTGCTTAGGGTTGTTGTCCTGTTGAAAGGTGAACCTTCGCTCCAGTCTGAGGTCCCGAGCTCTCTGGGGCAGGCTTTCATCATGGATCTCTCTGTACTTTGCTGTGTTCATCTCTCCTTTGATCCTGACCAAGGCCTTTCTCCCCACGATTGAGGAAAAACATTTATTTAATCGATTTTAGAATAAGGCTGTAACGTAACAAAATGTAGATGTCAAGGTGTCTGAATGCTACTCTATACAAAGGCATACCATTAGTTGCTGTAGTAGCACCTGATTTCAGTTTTCTAGATTCTATTATCAAAGATTCACCAGCGGTACACACGGGCCAAGCAGTCTGGTCTCTTTTGCTCTGCTCTGAAACAGGATACTGTTCTCTACCAGCTCTAGCCACTGTTGAGAGAGGCGACACCCCCCACCCCTCCTGTCGTTAGGCCTCCTGAAAGGGGACAATCCCCTGTAGGGGCTCAGAGCCAGACTGGACCCCCCCCCCGCAGGCCTGCTGTGGAACAGGCCATTCCCCCTTTGGCACAGAAGAATGTGCAAGGCGGCTAGTATAGCTGGGGTCGAGCCAGACCAGAGAGCTAGGTGGGGTGGGGGTGTACGAGCTGGTGGTATGTGCCTATGCAGCCCCCCGGACATAAGGGCTGAAGGACGGGAGGAGACGAGGCACCAGTGCGCCACTCTCTTACGTAACCCCTCTCTCCAGCTCAGACGAGTCATCCAGCCCCAATGTTTGTGCAAATGGCTCAGACGGGCTATCTTCTTAGTGGGTATCTTTGCAGAGACTGCTCATTTACTTTTTAATCCTTCCCCTCCTTGCCGCTGCCTCTTTGACGAAGTGCACTTATACACTGCCCCCAGCTTCAGTGGTCCTGGGCACTCAACAGACCTGAACGAATTTCAATGTGGTGTTGTAATGGTGGTGGTAACTCCTCTGCCATGCCTGTTCTCTCCCTCCCCCTCCCCAGAGATGGACTAGTATTCCTCTTTCCTTGATTAATGGGGTGAACAGTTAACAATGTTTTTTTTCTTTTTATAGACACATCAAGTGTCAGGGCAGCAGAGTTGCTGAGCACTAGTTAGACGTGATGCTTTTCAAAACATTTTCAAAACAAGTCACAAGTTGCATGGACTCACTCTGTTTGCAATAATAGTATTTAACTTGATTCTGAACCCACACATACAATTATCTGTAAGGTCCCTCAGTTGAGCAGTGTATTTCAACCACGCATTCAACCACAGACCAAGGAGGTTTTCCAATGAGCATAGTGAAGTTATTAATTACACTTTGGATGGTGTATCAATACACCCAGTCACTACAAAGATACAGGTGTCCTTCCTAACTCCTTGCCGGAGAGGAAGGAAATCGCTCAGCGCGAGGCCAATGGTTACTTTAAAAAGGTTACATAGTTTAATGTCTGTGATGGGAGAACTGATGATGAATCAAGAACATCCTCAATACTAACCTAATTGACAGAGTGAAAAGGAAGCCTGTACATAATACAAATATTCTAAAATGTGCAGTTTGTTTGTTTGCAACAAGGCACTAAAGTAATACTGCAAAAAAAATAAATGAATTACATTTTTGCCCCGAATACAAAGTGTTTTAATTTGGGGCAAATACAACATATTACTGAGAACCACTCCCCATATTTTCAAAAATAGTGATGGCTGCATCCTGGGTGTGCTTGTAATCGTTAAAACCTCTTAGAGCTACCCCCCTACTTTTTTCAATTTCCGCCTGAAGACTTACCCAAATCTAACAGCCTGTAGCTCAGGCACAGAACCAAGGATATGCATATTCTTGGTACCATTTGAAAGAAAAAACTCTGAAGTTTGTGTAAATGTGAATTGAATGAAGGAGAATATAACACAATAGATCTGGTTTAGATAAAACAATGAAAAAAAACATACTATTTTTAATTTTTGTCTCTTTAAAATGAACAAGATAAAACAAACATTCAGATAGGATGATGGGGACAATTTCAGTGAAAAATATGAGGGCAACAGTACTTGTGCAAAGTTTGAGAATGATAACTGTGTGCTACATGAAATGTACCATGAAGTCACCCAGGTGTCCCACACAAGTAGCCCAAATGTACCCAAGTGGCCAAATTGGTGAAGTTATACATTTTGAAACAAATAACTATATACAAAATACCAAAATGGTATTCTAAAAATTGAGAAAAAAATATGGGGGAAAAAATATGAAGAGAACATTATATACATTTACAAAATAAGCTGAGTAATTATTTACACACTTTCAATATTTGGAAGACCCTCAGTCCTCTATCAAATGTATTTATTTAGCCCTTCGTACATCAGCTAATCTCAAAGTGCTGTACAGAAACCCAGCCTAAAACCCCAAACCGCAAGCAATGCAGGTGTAGAAGCACGGTGGCTAGGAAAAACTCCCTAGAAAGGCCAAAACCTAGGAAGAAACCTAGAGCGGAACCAGGCTATGAGGGGTGGCCAGTCCTCTTCTGGCTGTGCCGGGTGGAGATTATAACAGAACATGGCCAAGCTTTTCAAACGTTCATAGATGACCATCAGGGTCAGATAATAATAATCACAGTAGTTGTAGAGGATGCAACAGGACAGCACCGCAATAGTAAATATGAACAGTTTAGGGTTCCATAGCCGCAAGCAGAACAGTTGAAACTGGAACAGCAGCAAGGCCAGGTGGACTGGGGACAGCAAGGAGTCATCATGCCAGGTAGTCCTGACGCATGGTCCTAGGGTTCAGGTCCTCCGAGAGAGAGGAAGAGAGCATACTTAAATTCACACAGGACACCGGATAAGACAGGAGAAGTACTCCAGATATAACAAATTGACCCTAGCCCCCCCGACACATAAACTACTGCAGCATAAATACTGGCGGCTGAGACAGGATAGGTCAGGAGACACTGTGGTCCCATCTGATGAGACCCCCGGACATGGCCAAACAGAAAGGATATAACCCCACCCACTTCTGATGTAAAGCAGAGGGTCACCAAGCATGTGGCGCAGGTGATGGGGGACTTAATTTTGCAAAGAACACAGCGACGCCTCCATGCTGTGCCCTTTTGGCCCTGAGGCACATCCATGCCTGCAGAAATACATTTGGGCAGATGAACACCACTTGTGGCAGGAGCTGGATGAACCAGCTTCAGTGGGGGATGGAAACCTTGGCCCTGTGGGCTGCCATTCGGAGTCGGTGTCACTGTGAAAGAAAATGTTCAGTTAGAATAGTTTCACATATGAGCCCTGTATCAACAGGTATAATAAACAGGGATATATATATATATATATATATATATATATATATATATATATATATATATATATATATATATATATATATATATATATATATATATATATATAATATACATATATACATATATATATATATATATAATATACATATATACATATATATATATATATATATATATATATATATATATATATATATATATATATATATACATATATATATGAGTACAGCGAACAAGGTTGAATATATTATTATGACCTGCTAGATCTACGGTCTCTTTTATATTACGACAGACCAGCTGTATCTACTGTCTCCATTTCACTTTGGCCATTGTTGTGGGCCTGCCCTCCCCTCAACAGCCTCAAATAAGCTATTTCATGTGGGTTGGGGTGGGGCGGCAGACACACGCATCTCACATTTCATGACATTTTTTGTTTATATATTGTTTCAAAAATAAAAATCACCAATAATATTTTATATTATTAATTTCAAACAAGGGCATTTAGCATTATAAGAACTTACCAGTCCAAAACGATGTCCTCTCCCATTCAAAAAATATTCCTCCACAATCGCTAAATGAATCGTCCTACAACAATCTGTCTCACTTTCCCAATCAATTTATTCTAAAATTGTGTGTACATCTGTATATCTAGACTTAGATTTAGCTTTCCCTGACTTAGTCGCCATACTGATTTGATATATAAACAGCTGAATCTGCACGTTTACCAAACACTGCAGTGCGTAATATGTGTTTCTCCTTCCGGTATGAAACTTCAATAGCGAATTACTCTCTTTACGCTGGAGCTTACTACATGGGTTGGTCTTGCAACACATAAACATGACCTATAGCCAATGAGCTGAGGTAAACGGCAATCTACCCAGCTAGATTTCAAGATGATAAGTGGTAATTGGGTTAAAATACAGTCAATCAACGAAACAGCGGGCAAATCATTGGTGCACAATGATGTCATGACTTGTTGTCTTCAAATCGTTTTTTTTTTTTTTTCAGTCTACGTCCCGTGAAATGACCCATCAGGTTTGATTGTGTTACAAACAAACCAGTTGATTGCAGTGAAACCAAACATGACTGGAAAAGTCACGTTCTGTGTGGGTTATTTACCTGGAATGTGTCGTCGAAAATGGAATGAGACGGAATTCACAACACAAGCGGTTCACAAAATGTTTTGTGTTAGGCTATAAAAACTGATTTTATCAAACAAAACATTCATTGTGTAACAATGAGCATTGGGATTGCAAACAGAGGAAGATCGTCAAAGGTAAACTATTTATTTTATTGCAGTTTGTAATTTTGTTACCCCTGTGCTGGTTAAATAGTTGTTTTTATGGGGCTCTATCCTCAGATAATCGAATCAGATTCTTTCACAGTAAATCCTTTTTTAAATCTGACAACGCAGTTGGATTAGCAAGATTCTAGGCTTTCGATACATGTGATACACTTGTATTTTCATGAATGTTTAAAATTACTATTTATGTAGTGATCACCGTATGTTGTGGAATTTCAGCCTGCTACTGGGTTCCGTGCTCAGAGGTTAAGGACTGGAGTTTTTCAGGATAAAAAAATAAACGGAGCACAGGCAAAATCCTAGAGGAAAACCTGGTCTGCGTTCCACCAGACTGGGAGATTAATTCATCTTTAAGCAGGACTACAACCTAAAACACAAATCTATACTGGAGTTGCTTACCAAGAAGACAATGAATGTTTCTGAGTGGTCAAGTTAGTTTTGACTTACTTGAAAATCTATGGCAAGACATGAAAATAGTTGTCTAGCAACGATCAACAACCAATTTGACAGAGCTTGAAGAATGTTGAAAATAAAAATGGGCAAATGTTGCACAATGTAGGTGTGGAAAGCTCTTGGATTTACCCAGAGACTCACAGCTGTAATTGCTGCCAAAGGTGCTTCTACAAAGTAATGTTTTTAAAAGATGTGAATACTTATATAAATTAGATTTCTGTATTTTATTTTCAATAAATTGGTAAACATTTCTAAAAACATATTTTCACTGTCATTATGGAGTACTGTGTGTAGATGGGTGAGAAAAAATGCATGTAACCCATTTTTATTTATTTACGCTGTAATGCAACAATGGGTATGAATACTTTCTGAAAGCACTGTATATCCTGAAATCTTGTTTGTTTCATTTCCCTGTCCTACCTTTTTTTAAATTGTGTCAATCCAGAGTGGTGTCACTGTCTGAGCACGGCTCTAGCCCACTCATCGACGTCACGGGTCAAGTGGTCTTTACTCTGTAGAGATACCATAGTACCGCTGCTCTTCCCGGGCACTGGTAGTCGAGCATCAAATCTTTAGCTATTCTACTCCATGTCATATGCTGAAGAGACTCGCCTTTCAGTGATATTTGAATATGAACATTCTATAATTGAGCTTGAGGAGAACTTGATTTAATCCCCCTCACAGCTATCCTCCAATTACAGTTTCATTATTTTCATTATCATTTTCTCCAACCTCCAAATGTATTAGTTTTGATTTTAGGCCTCAAAATACAAAATGTTTAGCTAAATGTTTAAAATTTGAATTCATAACGAAGTCAAAAACAATTTCCTGAGGCTCCGCATGTTTTCATGGAAAATATTAATGTTATTTCCAACAACCAATGAGCAACTCCGCTGTAAATCCATCGCATATTGAACATAGAGATTGGCAATGACAAATAAAATAATAATATTCATCACATGCGCCGAATACCACTGGTGTCGACCTTAGTGAAATGCTTACTTATGAGCCCTGAACCAACAATGCATTTAAAAAAAATATGAATAAGAATTAAAGTAACAAGTAATTAAAGAGCAGCAGTAAAATTACAATAGCGAGTCTATATACAGAGGGGTACCGGTTAGTCGAGGTTATTATGTACATGTAGGAAGAGCTATTAAAGTGACTATGCATAGATGATAACAACAGAGTAGCAGCGGTGTATTCTCAGTCAGGGATGTAATTTGTCTTTATTAATCAGGAATTCCTGCTTTCTGAACATTTCCTCCATTCATACATAATATAAATTGATCTATCCCGTAGCCAAAATCTACATTTCCAGATTTTCTATGTTCTTGTGTGATTGCTGCCAGAAAAAAACAAAATCCAGAACAGAACAAATTGTTCGTAACTTATTGAAGGCAGGGTGTTTGATGGTTTAGTCTTTTCTCTCTCTGTCAGAAATGGTGGAGTCCATGAAGAACGTGGCGGGCATGGACGTGGAGCTGACGGTGGAGGAGCGGAACCTGCTGTCGGTGGCTTACAAGAACGTGATCGGAGCCAGAAGAGCGTCCTGGAGGATAATCAGCAGCCTTGAACAGAAGGAGGAGAACAAAGGAGGCGAAGACAAACTGAAGATGATCCGGGAATACAGGCAAACGGTGAGCCACGTGGACGGTGGTAGTAGAGGAGAACCCTGATAAGGGCGGCTAGATGTTGAGATGTTGGTTAGCTAAGGATGGTGTGTGGCTCCTTTCAAAGTAGAGGTTTATATCTTGGGGCCTTAAGTGTTTAATTTTTAGAGGTCGTTCAAGGGTTATGTTTAAAAAAAAAATAGACATTAAAGTTGAGTTTGTTGTTTTTGTCCTCCTTGAGTTTGTTGCCAACAGGTGCTGTGTGTTTTGTGTGCTCTGCAGGTGGAGACTGAGCTGAAATCAATCTGTAATGACATTCTGGATGTACTGGACAAGCACCTCATTCCAGCAGCAAACACTGGAGAATCGAAGGTTTTCTACTACAAAATGTACGTCTGCGGATGGGACAGCTTTTGAAAAACTATTTAGCGCACATCAGCTAATATCTATGCCCTGACTGTTCTAGTAACATGAGAAAAGTCTCTCTGCTCTCTCGCGCTCTGTGTGAAAACATCTGCTTCTCAATGGTTCACCCTTTGTCCTGAACTGTGCACTTGTGCGCTACCCCACATCAATTAAAAAGCACACAATTGGTGTAAGCAAGGGATCTTACACTAATCCTTTTAAATCCAAATAGGGGAGTGCATACTTCAGAGTAAATGTGGAATATTGGGACGCAGGGCTAGTCTCTCTAGCAAGTCTAGTCCTGGTCAAGGAGTAGGCTTAAGTGTCCACACCAGTTTCAAGGGCTGCATGACAG
This sequence comes from Oncorhynchus mykiss, assembly GCF_013265735.2. Taxonomy (NCBI): domain Eukaryota; kingdom Metazoa; phylum Chordata; class Actinopteri; order Salmoniformes; family Salmonidae; genus Oncorhynchus; species Oncorhynchus mykiss. The sequence goes on from NC_048574.1 coordinate 19,953,547, forward strand.
TAAGACTCTTTTGTACATGGGGTTCATTCATAGAATTATGCAGTGTTTTCTCAACCCACAAGCCATGCTTGTCTGTTAAGAATATTCATATGTTAACATATGCAGACCATGGATTGATTGAATGTTTTGTGAGGTTGAAATAAGTCTCGTTCTCCCTTTTTCCTCAGGAAGGGAGACTACCACAGGTACCTGGCAGAGTTTGCCACGGGCAACGACCGAAAGGAGGCGGCAGAGAACAGCTTGGTTGCGTACAAAGCTGCAAGCGACATCGCCATGATCGAACTCCCACCGACACACCCTATCCGTCTGGGACTGGCGCTCAACTTCTCTGTATTTTATTATGAAATCCTCAATTCCCCCGACCGCGCATGCAGGTGGGCCCCCTCATCTTCTCTCCCCACTCTTCTCTCGTCTTTTCACTCTCCCATCTCCCTTATCTACGCGCCATTACAAGATGTTTCAAATAGAAAGCGATTGTGAGTGTAATAATGCACAAGCAGGAGGCCCGAGTATTTTATAAAAACACTTTTTTTTAAGAATTCTGGCTATGCCTTACGGAGTGTTTTTCTGCAGTACCAGGTGTTCGTCTTTTATTAACATTTTCAAAGAAACAGATTGAGTTTTGATTTGATTAGGTTTTTTAGACGACCTTATCTAGTGCTGCATCATGTCTACTAGGCTTGGGCGGTATCCACATTTTATATCGTCATAACGTCCTTCTCTCATCCTGGGATTTATTGTATTACTGGAGAGAAGGATGTTATGACGATATAAAAATGTGCCAGGTACCCGTGGGTGTTAAAATACAACAAAATGCCATTGGGCTTCTATTACCAGAATGCAAACAAAATTAGCACAAACAGCAAAACCGAACATCAATTAATTGCAAAGACTAGCAAATCCACATCAAATACAAGCATAGCAAGTAGCTACCAAATGTCATTTTTGGTGAGTGTGGACATTTACAAGCTAACTTGAACAGGAGATTGTGCAAATGAAAAACATTGATGCATCCTTTGAAGGAAGGGCAGCATGTGTACACGGAGCAGATGGGAGGACAATTAAATGCTAGTTGGAAGCACCGGGGGAAAAATGTCAGCTGTACAGAACTTAGTAGTGAATTGCATCACCTCGTGCGCCGCACACAGACACATATATGATACATATATAACGTTATGGACTCACCAGCTTCCTTTCTCCCGTCGTGCTATTTACAAAAAACACGTGACTGGCTCCTTCTGTTCTGGGGAACTAGGGTAAGCTTTATAAAGTGAACAGTGACATAAAACCGCAGTCTGCTTTATGTCCTAACGTATTGTACAAGTTGCCTGCAGGTATTAACTTAACTTAAAAGTGTCTACAAATATAAAAAAAAAAATGGAAAAAGTTCAAAGAAATAGTTTCAACAGTTTTGAAAAAACATCCCATGGCTTTTTCAAAATACCCTGATATATGGTTTATACGGTATGCCGCCCATGCCTATATTTCAGACTGGGAATGCAATTGTCTCTCCTATACAGTACATGGAAGTCACCTGATGTCCTGGCTAGTAATACAATATAATATATATATTTTTATTTATCAAGACATGTTATTGTATGCTCCATACATGTTGACTAATGTTCAGCAAATTGTTGATGTGACTCGGACACACTGTAAAATTCAACCTTTGACACTCCCTCTCTGCCCACTCTGTTGCCCTCAGGTTGGCGAAGGCGGCATTTGACGATGCAATTGCAGAACTGGACACGCTGAGCGAGGAGAGCTACAAGGACTCCACACTCATCATGCAGTTGCTACGCGACAACCTGACACTATGGACTTCAGATATGCAGGGAGACGGTGAGCGTTCCATGCTTCTTCACCTATTATATGTAGAACAATACAGTTCAAGGACTAAACCCACTCCAGCGTCTGGTCACGTGGAGGATGGATGTTTTCCACCTATTGACAGCACACACTGCTGGGCTGGTGCTGTGTGCTCAGGGTTGGAGAGTTGACCACACCCACCCTTTATCTTCTCCCCTCAGCCCAGTGGTTTTTCTCTAACCTCAGCAGCGCTCCCTCTATCTTTCTCCAGCTCTCTTTCTTTCTATTTCCATTTTTCTCTTATCTTTCCGTTTCACATTTTTCTCTTTTACTGTCTTTATCCCTCTGTCTGAGATGTACTCATGTTCAAGGCTCTCTCTCATGTCTCCATCTTCCACTGTGTAGATTCTTAAGGACAACCCCCCCCCACTCCATTCCCTCGATAGAACTGTATTTTGTAAGTCATCTTTCTCCTGTCTTGGGCATCCCTCTTGCTTTGTCAATCAGACTTGCTGCCCTTCACTAACACTTTCTCTCTCTGCATCTTCCAGCGCCGGGTTAATTAATTCACACTAGTAAAATGTTGTGGACCGCGAAACAGTTGAGTGCTGTGTGTTTTAGTGTCACTGTCTTACTCACTGCAACGCAATTTTTACCAACACTGTCTGTCTGGGTTTGGGCTAGAGTTTAGGTATTCCACTTATTATTATGGCTGAACATGACATACTCAGTAATCACACCGAATCCTTGGGACCCTGTTTGTCACTCGTAAATCTGCAAACATGCAGTTGATGCACATCAACACTGTGCTGTCGTCCACACCAACTGCATGTAGCATCTCGTAGGCACTAATTTGGCACCTTATTATAGTTTCTATTTTTGATCTTCGTAAATTCTGAACCTTTGTTAGACTCGCTGCTTTAATTCTTACCAAGTAGATGGCTGTGCCATCTCTATGGAAACCTTCCTAAGCAACCAGCCTAGGTGGCCCGAAAGGCATTTGCTAGCTATCAAATCTTTACTGAGGCGTTTGACATTTTGCAGTGTGAAGAATAGATATTTGTTGATACTGGTTTTGCACACTAGCACTAGTGCCTTTAGAATGTATTCATACCCTGTGACTTATTCCACATTTAGTTACAGCCTGAATTCAAAATGGATTAAATATATATTTAAGTAAAAACTGTAACTAGGCCACTCAGGAGGTTATTTAGGTTATTGTCTTGCTGAAAGGTGCATTTGTCTCCTAGTATCTGTTGGAAGGCAGACTGAACCAGGTTTTCCTCTAAGAATTTGCATGTGCTTAAGGCTATATTCCATTTATTTTTATCCTGAACTCACTAGTCCTTACCGATGACAAGCGTACCCATAACATGTTGCAGCTACTGCCATGCTTGAAAATATGGAGAGTGGTACTCAGTGACGTGTTCAGTTGGATTTGCCTCAAACATAATGCTTTGTATTCAGGACAAAAAGGTAAATTATTTGCCACTTCATTTGCAGTATTACTTTAGTGCCCTATTCCAAACAGGATGCATGTTTTGGATTTTTTTATTCTGTACAGGGTTCCTTCTTTTTAGTAATTTGTTAGTATTGTGGAGTAACTACAATGTTTATCCATCTTCCGTTATCTCCCATCACAGCCATTAAACTCGAATTGTTTTAAAATCACAATTGGCCTCGTGAAATCCCTAAGCGGTTTCCTTCCTCTCCTGCAACTGAGTTAGGAAGGATTCTTGGTGGATGAATCTGTGCTTGAAATTCACTAGTTGGTTGAGGGACCTAACAGATAATTGTGTATGTGGGATACAGAGATGGGGTAGTCAATCAAAAATCATGTTAACCACTATTATTGAACACGAATGAGTCAATTTAAATTATTATGTGATTTCTTAAGCACATTTACTCCTGAACTTATTTAGGCTTGCTATTACAAAGGGGTTGAAAACTTATTGACTCAATACATTTCCACTTTGAAGTTGTAATTTCTACAAACAAATTCCACTGACATGGGTTATTGTGTGTAGTTCAGTGACACAATCTTAATGTATTACATTTAAAATTCAGGCTGTAACACAACAAAATAAGTCATGGGGCATGAACACTTTCTGATGCCACTATGCACATTCTCCTGCCAACCACCAATGTGTTTTTAAGGTACCTTTTTGTGCAACATGACTCGTGGGTGGGTTTTCCAACGCCTTTGTAGTGTGTTATCTCTGCCATTGATCCCGAAGGCATTCATATCACACATTTTGCTGGCATAGACTGACCACCAAACGGCAATTTTATAATTGTAACGCTCATGGCTCTAGCATTGGTTTTTGAAACTACAGCTAACTTCCTTCACATTGCACACAGAGACAAAATGTTATGTTTGGGTAAGTGGAACGAAGCACTATCCCTTTAAGGTTATTGGGGGAGGGAAAGCAGATCATAGATCTAGACCTAGGGTACCTTAATCTTGGAGTCTTTGACTCTGGTGGTCTTGGAGTGTTGGGCCAGTAACTGAAAGGGTGCTGGATCGAATCCCCGAGCTGACAAGGTAAAAATCTGTCGTCCTGCCCCTGAGCAAGGCAGTTCCCCGGGTGCCGAAGACATGGAAGTTGATTATGGCAGCCCCCCGCACCTCTCTGATTCAGAGGGGTTGGATTAAATGCAGAAGACTCATTCAGTTGTATAACTGACTTGGTATCGATCCCCTTTTCCCTTCCTCAGCCCATCTCACTCACCCATCACCACCTATCTTTACTAATCACTCCTCCCCTGAAGACCATATCACTGTAAACCTCACCTTCCTGTTGCCATGGTAACAGTGGGTGGGCTCTGGACTTTCTTTTGTCCATTTTATGTTTGTGGTGAAAATGACACTGGCTTTGAATGATGAAGATTCAAAATATACAATTAAATGGAATAAATGTGCCTCTCTCTCTTCAGGTGAAGAACAGAATAAAGAAGTGCTGCAAGATGTGGAGGATGAGACCCAGTGAGACTTCACGGCCAATACGAGACACCCCTCCCCTCCGCCTGCTAGTCCCAGTTCCAACTATGGTGTCAGTGAGAGCTCCCAAATTCGGCTTTTACGCCGATGCCAACTCGCTCTTTTACCCCTTTTCTTGTTCACTATCACTCTTTATCTGTCTGTCAGTTCTTCTGGTTTTCATTTTATAAAAAAATTAAGATAAAAATCGCCCATTTCATTGGAAATAATAACTTCTGCATTTAAACACAAGAGAAAATCTAAAAGCTGAAGCTTCGAGCTGTTCCTGGGTGTTAATATATAAATATATATATATATATATATAAATATATATATATAAAAATAACCCCTGTTGCAAGCCTGGCCATGTAAGGGTCACGTCATTTATCGTCACTTTTTTTGTTTTCATTTTTGCTGTGTCATCAGTTGCCAAGTGTGCTTGCCTGCGGTCGTCAACGTTCACGCACTCGCTGACTTTATTTTTAAAACACAAACGTTTGCTGTAACTCTTTTTCTAGAACTGATTGATGTCTTCGTGCTACTTTAGTCGTCTAAGCCTTTGGTCGCAAATTAGGGATGGTGGCGGCTTTTGACTGTTTTTAAAAGGGACATAAAGCTTTTTAGAAGGAACGAAGTGCCCTTTGTGTTTCTCCTCTCTCATTGCCAGACTCTTATCAATGACGATAGCAGATCTTCCCCCGAGCATCTCTTTCTTTGCGATCACCACTCAGGTCCGAGGTAGGGACCACGCATTGTTGTGCAGTCTGTAGCGCTGCTTTTGTACTGGTTGCTGACGTATAGAGACGATGGCTTGTAGCAGTGTAAAAAAACAAAAACAAGGAGCGTGAAGTTTCTCCATCTCTCTTATGTGAGGTAAAGCAGGTTTGCATTGGCACCGTAAAAAAAGAAACCTGCTTATGTTATCTTGTATTGCCCCTCTGTTCCAGAATGTTCTCTTTCTCCCTCTGTCCTGCCCCCTTATTTTCTCTCTTCTGTTCAGTATGTGTAGCTTGAATCTGATTTGTACTACTGGATATTCTGACTGGACCCACACGCCCCGTCTGTCTTCTTACTGAAACACAGCATGGAAATTAACATTTAAACTTCAAATAAAAAAAAGAAACTTACATTAAAATGCACCTGTGGTGTCATTTTTCGATTCAAATTCGCTGTACTATCTTTAGCCAGAGACCGATAAGTTTTTACCTTTGACAGTTTACCTTCTGTTGTTACTGTCATCTAAGGGTAAGGTGCTCATTCAGTGAACTGATCAGGAAATACGTGTCTTACCCTCTGACAGTAACAGAGCATAAACTGTTTTGATTATGGGGATCATTTTCCATTGGAGTGCGTAGGTTGGATCAAGAAAAGAGGGAAAAGCAACAGAAGATTACACACATTTTTGGAAGCCGTCTAATACAGTATTTTGTTTTCAGCCCCACGGATTACTTGTACTTGGGGTCATAGGTGTATTCACTATGCAATAAGGTGAAATGTTCAGAATGTTGCAACTAGAAATGTAATTACTAGAGTGGACATGATTTCCTATTAGCTATGACATAAAATCATAGATAAAGGCTCTACAAAATGCATTCTGTCTATTCTTAAATTTTTCACCCTCCTGGTCAAACTTATTTGTACAGGTGGCCTTCGCAATTATTTATATTCCTTGATCATTACATAGCCATTAGAGGGCAGCGCAGTCCTACTATTGAATTATATTCCCGTTTGAAACTACAGTCGTGGCCAAAAGTTTTGAGAATGACACAAATATTAATTTTCAGTCTGCTGCCTCAGTTTGCATGATGGCAATTTGCATATACTCCAGAATGTTATGAAGCGTGATCAGATTAATTGCAATGTCCCTCTTTGCCCCCCCCCCCAAACCATTCCACTGCATTTCAGCCCTGCCACAAAAGGACCAGCTGACATCATGTCAGTGATTCTCTCGTTAACACAGGTGTGAGTGTTGACAAGGCTGGATATCACTCTGTCATGCTGATTGAGTTGGAATAACAGACTGGAAGCTTCAAAAGGAGGGTGGTGCTTGGAATCATTGTTCTTCCTCTGTCAGCCATGGTTACCTGCAAAGAAACACATGCCGTCGTCATTGCTTTGCACAAAAAGGGTTTCACAGGTAAGGATATTGCTGCCAGCAAGATTGCACCTAAATCAACCATTTATTGGATCATCAAGAACTTCAAGGATAGTGATTCAATTATTGTGAAGAAGGCTTCAGGGCGCCCAAGAAAGTTCAGCAAGCGCCAGGACCGTCTCCTAAAGTTGATTCAGCTGCGGGATCGGGGCACCACCAGTACAGACCTTGCTCAGGAATGACAGCAGGCAGGTGTGAGTGCATCTGCACGCACATTGAGGTGAAGACATTTGGAGGATGGCCTTGTCAAGAAAAGCAGCAAAGAAAAGAAGCCACTTATCTCCAGGAAAAACATCAGGGACAGACTGATATTCTGCAAAAGGTACAGGTGACTGCTGAGAACTGGGGTAAAGTCATTTTCTCTGATGAATCCCCTTTCCGATTGTTTGGGGCATCTGGAAAAAAGCTTGTCTGGAGAAGACGAGGTGAGCGCTACCATCAGTCCTGTGTCATGCCAACAGTAAAGCATCCTGAGACCATTCATGTGTGGGGTTGCTTCTCAGCCAAGGGAGTGGGCTCACTCACAATTTTGCCTCACAACACATCCTCCGAGAGCAACTTCTCCCAGCCATCCAGGAACAGTTTGGTGACTAACAATGCTTTTTCCAGCATGATGGCATAAGGCAAATGTGATGACTAAGTGGCTTGGGGAACAAAACATAGATATTTTGGGTCTATGACCAGGAAACTCCCCAGACCTTAATCCTGTTGAGAACTTGTGGTCAATCCTCAAGAGGCTGGTGGACGAACACAAACCCACAAATTCTGACCAATTCCAAGCTTTGATAATGCAATAATGGGCTGCCATCAGTCAGGATGTGGCCCAGAAGTTAATTGACAGCATGCCAGGGTGGATTGCAGAGGTCTTGAAAAAGAAGGGTCAACACTGCAAATATTTTCTATTTGCATCAACTTCAGGTCATTGTCAATAAAAGCCTTTGACACTTCTGAAATGCTTGTAATTATACTTCAGTATTTCATAACATCTGACAAAAATGTCTAAAGACACTGAAGCAGCAAACTTTGAAAATTAATATTTGTCATTCTCAAAACTTTTGGCCACGACTATACAGTATGATGAGGAATAGACCCATCAATCTGTTATTGGCTACATCGGAGTTGTTTTCTTGACTGATAAACATGCAGTTGTGAAATGGAGAACTTATGTTGGAGGAAATATATTTTATAAACAGCTGTTTTTGTTTCTGTTCAGCACATATGGAAGTGGTTGACTATGTGGGTGCTAAAACAGACTGATTCACTTCTCACCAGGTTCATCTTCATTAGGGCACACTGTACCAAAACGTTTTGCAAAATAAAATTTAAACATGCCGTTATTGGACGGACGGGTCCAAGTCGTATTTCCCGGTTTCATTCCGTTTGGTGCCTAATGAACATGACCCAGGTTTTCATAGGGAGTTTCCTTTTTCTAAAATCGGTCCCGTTATTGTAATACCTGAGGCTTTTAAGCGTTGTGCTTGTTCAACATTGCAAATGCCAACTAACTGGTCTACAAATGACCTCTTTTTTTTTTTCTCCCTTTTTTTTCTCTTTTTTTTTTTTTTTTTTACTACTCCTTCTCTGTCGATCAGTCCGTCAATCACAATTAACCCATAATGCATCACATCAGCTGCAATGTTGAACCAACCCATTGTGTTGTGTGGCTGCTGATTTGTTTGTTTCCCTCTCCTATGAGATTTCTGTTTTTCTTTAACTCTGGTGCTCATTGACGCAATTATGTATTAACTAGGGCCCAGCTGACATATTCAAATCTATCTTTTAACCTGATTTTAATTAGCCTTACTTTGAATATGTATGGAGAAGGCTATACCTATAATGCACCAAATAACAACCCTTAGTAGTCGTAAAGAACCATATTTTCTATTTCTGAACGCACCTAAACCAATGAACGTCTTCTGCACAGAGAGCTCGGAGGCTACTCTCCAATTTAACTCAGATTTTGCACGTTAATTCCCCTCACATGAGAGAAGGGGGTCTGAATTTGGGTGTCTACCTCATTGGCTAGTTCCTCCAGCCCACTAATCGTGTTGCTCCGTGTAATTCTCCCCACGGCCCCAGAGATGAGCGCTAACACCGTGACATAGCCATGCACGACTCATTGCTGGCTGATGAGAGTCATGAATCTAAGCACATCTTCAGTAGTGTGTGTCACAGGATGGACAAGGTGTGCGCGTGTCTGGTTGCATGTGTACCAGTGTCTTGACAGTGTTTCGTTGTGTACACAGTGTGTCTCTCTCTTTAGGGGGGTGGTAATGTCTGCTCAAAGTGGGTCATGGTTTTATTAGGCTCCTTTGCAGTGATGTGCAGACATGACTCACTACCTGAGGAAGAAACCAACATGTACGGATGACAAGGGGATTAGGGAGAAGTTGCCCCTAGATACTCTTCTTGGGTCAGTTTTGGGCTCACTTTTCCTGACCAATCTCAATCTGTGAGGAAAGGTTTAAAAAAGTTTTACTGTCTTGTCCTGAAGTTCAGTAAGTGGGCAGTCTCTAACCTGTTATATTTACCACTTCTTTCCTCATAAAACATGCACACACATTCTAGTGCCATTTCCCCCTAGTCTAGATAGTTTTTTTTCTTCCCCCCCATTGCAGTCCATGAGTCCCCTGCTTACTGGTTTCAGTAGCTCACCAGTCATTGCCATCTCACACATCAAACTAGTAAGAGCCCGTTTGACTCCAAACATCTTAATTGAGGATTGTCAATTATGGATTAAAAGATCAAGGGCCAGTGTTGATCAGTCCTGTCTTGCAGATGTGAGCTAGCAGCCATCGTGAAGTTATGTCACCATCCCTGAGACCTGAAGCAACAGCTCTTCTTTTGCCCAACCAAGACTAATTTTGTCCGCTACCGGTATGAAGTGTTGCTGGCGTGGGATTGAATTCTGCCTCAACTGTCGGTCATAACGGGTAGTTCTAGCAGTGGGATGATCAGTCCTAGAAGCCCTTCGCCATCTATCGGGAGACACTACAGCTTTCCTCCATTGTTGTCCTCTCTTATTTCTGCTCTCTGCTTTAATGAAACAATCTATCCAACCCTCCTGTAGCACACTGTGTGTTGGTGCTTGCGCATGTGTGCATTCTAACTTTATCAGATAATAGAGCTGTCAGCCCCACTGTCACACTGCAGGTGTACAGCAGGGCAAGAATGGTGTGGCCACTCTGCCCTGGGAGCATTAGTATCTGTCTGCATCAGGCACACATCACTGAACCCAGGCACAGACAAACATTTGGAGGTGGGGGGAGCTATGGGCGGATTAGATATTTTGGGAAATGGCTAATATGGCCTGCTGGATGCTGCTGTTGCAATTCCACACGGTGGCCATTTCGGTGCAATATTGCATCAGCTGATAAGGGGCCCATACAAATGTGTCGTCTGCTCCTGGTGGGGGAGCTGGATGAGGTTCATATCACTTGGTGATGAGGCCTGGAGGGGTGTGTCTGTCTGAATGTGGGTCTGTCAGTCTCTCGCTCTGTCTGCTTGCCTATGTGTGTGAGCCCGAAACACACACAGCCACTGATTTGTCAACCTGACCGTCTGCGCTCATGAGGTTATTCGCGGCTAGCATTAATTTGTGATGTTATCCTCTACTCATCAGCCACCCTGCTAAATATGTTACTAGCTGCCCTGTCAGGGTTGGTGACTCACTGCACATCAGATACCTGTGTGTTAAGAGTAGAGCAAGACACACCCATTCTCTATCAAACCTGTCCCTTCTACGCCACCCCAGAATGGATACTGGCCCAAATCGTTTTCAAGGGCCACTTATATTTTTAGCTCACTGTTACCCATGGAAGTTTGGAGTGGAGATAACTTGCTCACATCACGCTTACGGCACTTGAGCCACTGTACCAGATGGGGATCTGTAAAATTCACTCTGCTTGAAGTGTCTCCACTTGCGCTGCTGAATAGCTAGTTTTCTGTGGCACGACTGGGTAACATGCCAGAGGTACTACGTTTGAGCCTTGGTATAAGCTGAATCAGGAGGAAGGATTACTCGCTAAGCAAGCAGCTTGAAGTCCTTTACACCACCAGCAGGAGTAGTATCACCAGTGATTGAAATCCGATGACACATTGTTTTGTAATTTAGGATTTTCTTAAATGGAGGCCACACATGCTCAAATCTAAGGTCATTAACCCTTTAAAATAATTTACTAAAGCAATTAATAATTTTGCCATGAATGTAATTTCCCTTCATTTAAATGAAGTAACACCATTGACACTTTGACATTTTATCAATGGAATCCTTAAATTTGAGATACTAAAAGTGTGTCATCAGCTAATGATTTCCTTTAATATAGACCCCTTCCCTGATAAGTTTGCCAATGGAGGGAAGGTTCAAGATCCTAGTATATATTTGAAATGAGTGATTTTTAAGGCATTAACTCCAATGACACAAAACGTAGGGACTCAGATTTGTTAAAAAGCGATTGAATGGAATCTTAAGCACTTACAAACTTGTAACATTGTACAAATTGGAGTTTGTATCATCGTACGACTTGCATATTTATTACTTTTTTTTTAGGACATACCATCTCATACAAAATGGATGATGTTCACAACTGTACACACATTTCGGGTAACCTGTTTGGCTTGGTAACTCTACTATCAAAACTACTGGCTGAAATTATACTACACCTTCATACCTTTTTATTTTATTTTCACAAGTATCTGGTGTTTTTTTTGTATTTTTTCACTCTTTTTAGTACAAAACTCCAAACTGGTAAGACTTGTAACACAGCCAGTCTTGCGTTCAAACCCTTTCATTGTGCGTTCATTTTGTTTGTAGACATCTTTCACCACACAACCATTGATTCAAAATAAGTATACTGTGAAATATGAGTACATTGGTTTAATCACCAATATACCATACATTCTCAATTTATACTGAACAAAAATATAAACCCAACATGTAAAGTGTTGGTTCCATGTTTCATGAGCTGAAATAAAAGATCCCAGAAATTTCCCATATGCACAAAAAGCTTATTTCGCTCAAATTTTGTGCACATCCGTGTTAGTGAGCATTTCCCCTTTGCCAAGATAATCCATGCACCTGACAGGTGTAGCATATGAAGAAGTTGATTAAACGGTGTGTTCATTACACAGAAGCACCTTGTGCTGGGCTCAATAAAAGGCCATTGTAAAATGTGCAGTTTGTCACACAATACCATGCCACAGCTGTTTTGAGGGAGTGTGCAATTGGCATGATGACTGCAGTAAAGTCCAGCAGAGCTGTTGCCAGGCAATTGAATGTTAATTTATCTGCCATAAGCCACCTTTATCCTCGTTTTAGAGAATTTTGCAGTCCATCCAACCGGCCTCATCACTGCAGAACACGAGCTCCACATCCGGCTTCTTCACCTGCGGGATTGGCTGAGACCAGCCACCCGGACAGCTAGTGTGTTTGTCTGTAATAAAGCCTTTTTGTGATTGGCTGGACTGGGCTCCTCATATTTCCTTATGAACTGTAACTCTGTAAAATAGTTAATTGTTGCGTTTTTATATTTTAACCAGTTAATCCAATAGCAGAACATGTAAGATACATGTTTCAAAGTTGCCATTTGATTGTAGAATGCTACAGTACTGTAAATTACAGTACCTTACTGTTTTCGCATTAGGCAATACACTTGCAATACCCATTAAAATTGACTGAACATCAAATAATTTCTATCCCTTGTGTGATTATTTTTCACCATGTAATCAAATAAATTAAACAATGTTTAGCATTCACTTGTTTGCATCAAGCCGGTTCTCATCGAAATCGAAGTTAATATCCTCATTGTTCATGCACCTGGGGAAAAACCTTTTTGGAATGGCAAATCCAAGCCTGACATACTGTAGGCCTGGATTGAAATCACATCTAGCCTCATCCATGGCCTGGAGGAGGGTGGTACGCTCATGGGGATAGCGATCACACGTATTGTAATCATGTATTTTATTGCATTGTAGTGGTCCTGTATGTGGCTTGGTTCCTAAGAACATGGTACTAGCAACACCAGAGTTCTGGGTTCATTTACCACTGGGGTCACATACCAAAATGTGTGGACTGTTTGGATAAAAGTATCTGCTACGTAAATGGCATATTACGGTATCACAGTACTGTATTTGCGAATGCAATTTTACTGTAGCAGTGTGATTTTGTGTGTTGTACTTAGTCAATTGAAAATGTGCTTAGTTTTGAAACGACTGCCTTTTTGATGAACACACACACACACATCGACAGAGGCTGTGTGAGAACAGAGGGGGGAAACGTTGCAATGTGCATCACATCAAAGCCCAGGGTTTAGGAGGATCAGACAGATTCCCAGTACAGGTAATGAGTCATCAGGTAAACTAAGGTAAAGCTTGTCACTGGGGAGAAAGCTTATGTGATGATTTATAGTCTTACTACTATATATTTACATTTTCTGATGCATATTATACTAGGCCTGCTACAGCTAGTTGGGTAACATAATGATCTTTACTAAATACCAGCCATTTTGAGTTTGCGTGGGGGGGCTTACATTGGTTACTGAAGTACTAAACTCAGCAAAAAAAGAAACGTCCTCTCACTGTCAACTGCATTTATTTTCAGCAAACTTAACGTGTAAATATTTGTAGGAACATAAGATTCAACAACAGGCAAACTGGACAAGTGCCAGACGTTTGACTAACATAAATGGAATAATGTGTCCCTGAACAAAGCGGGGGGGGTCAAAATTAAAAGTAACAGTCAGTATCTGGTGTGGCCACCAGCCGCATTAAGTACTGCAGTGCATCTCCTCCTCATGGACTGCACCAGATTTGCCAGTTCTTGCTGCGAGATGTTACCCCCCCCCCCCCTCTTCCACTAAGGCACCTGCAAGTTCCCGGACATTTCTGGGGGGAATGGCCCTCACCCTCCGATCCAACACGTCCCAGACGTGCTCAATGGGATTGAGATCCAGACTCTTCACTGGCCATGGTAGAACGCTGACATTCCTGTCTTGCAGGAAATCGCACACAGAACGAGCAGTATGGCTGGTGGCATTGTCATGCTGAAGGGTCATGTCAGGATGAGCCTGCAGGAAGGGTACCACATGAGGGAGGAGGATGTCTTCCCTGTAACGCACAGCGTTGAGATTGCCTGCAATGACAAGCTCAGTCCGATGATGCTGTGACACACCGCCCCTGACCACGACAGACCCTTCACCTCCAAATCGATCACGCTCCAGAGCACAGGCTTCGGTGTAACGCTCATTCCTTCGACGATAAACGCAAATTGGACCATCACCCCTGGTGAGACAAAACCGCGACTCATCAGTGAAGAGCAATTTTTGCCAGTCCTGTCTGGTCCAGTGACGGTGTTTGTGCCCATAGGTGATGTTGATGCCTGGTGAGAACCTGCCTTACAACAGGCCTACAAGCCCTCAGTCCAGCCTCTCTCAGCCTATTGCGGACAGTCTGAGCACTGATGGAGGGATTGTGCGTTCCTGGTGTAACTCAGGCAGTTGTTGTTGCCATCCTGTACATGTCCCGCAGGTGTGCTGTTCAGATGTACCGATCCTGTGCAGGCGTTGTTACACGTGGTCTGCCACTGCCAGGACGATCAGCTGTCCGTTCTGTCTCCCTGTAGCGCTGTCTTAGGCGTCTCACAGTACAGACATTGCAATTTATTGCCCTGGACACATCTGCAGTCCTCATGCCTCCTTGCAACATGCCTAAGGCATGTTCACACAGATGAGCAGGGACCCTGAGCATCTTTCTTTTGGTGTTTTTTAGAGTCAGTTGAAAGGCCTCTTTAGTGTCCTAAGTTTTCATAACTGTGACCTTAATTGCCTACCGTCTGTAAGCTGTTAGTGTCTTAATGACCGTTCCACAGGTGCATGTTCATTCATTGTTTATGGTTCATTGAACAACCATGGGAAACAGTGTTTAAACCCTTTACAATGAAGATCTGTAAAGTTATTAGAATTTTTACAAATGATCTTTCTTTTTTTTGCTGAGTTTATTACCTTGCTCATAGTTTTCCATGTAAACTCTCCCACTATAATTGACTATTGATCGTAACCAGGATCCCACATTGACTAGCTGTTTGTGTGACTTTTAGTCTTCATCCCAAATGACACCATATTTCCTACATAGTGACTACTTCTGAACAGAGCCCTATGGGCCCTGATCAAAGGAAATGCCCTAGGGAATACGATGTCTTTTGAAGCCGTCTGTTTGTTTGTATTCTTGTGTGTGTGTGTGTGTGTATGATGAGATGATGCGTTGTTTTTATGCACATCTTGATAGTACTTCTTAGTGGCATTACAGGTAGTTAAGAGTTATTAAGGGGCGATAAACCAACTGGAATTTGTCTCTCACTGTCAGTCATGGATGAGAGGATTCAATGCCAGCTTATTTCTCTACTTCTCATTCTCTCTCATCTCTTTCTCCTCCCCCTCTCTCTCACTTTTACGTTCTCTCTCATTCTTGTTCTTTTTCCACAAGACTGAACATGGGTAATAGCATTGCCACAAATGGATGGGGGCAAGTTTCAGCTCTTTCCATAGATGTTCGATAGGATTCAGATTAGGACTCATAGAAGGCCACTTCAGAATATTCCAATGTTTTGCTCTTATCCATTATTGGGTTCTTTTAGCTGTGTGTTTGGGACATTATTCTGTTGGAGGACCCATGACCTGCGACAGCTTTCTGACACTGGGCAGTATGTTTCGCTCCAGAATGCCTTGATAGTCTTGAGATTTCATTGTGCCCTGCACAGATTCAAGGCACCCTGTGCCAGGCGCAGCAAGGCAGCCCCAAAACATAACCGAGCTTCCTCCATGTTTCACTGTAGGTAGTAAGTCATTTTCTTTGAAAGCTTCCTTTTGTTGTCTGTGAACATCAAGCTGATGTGACTTGACAAAAAGCTTACATTTTGACTCATCTGTCCAAAGGACATTCTCCCAGAAGAATTGTGGCTTGTCAATATGTATTTTAGCAAATTCCAGTTTGGCTTTGTGTTTTCTTTCAAAAGTGGAGTCCTCCTGGGTCTTCCTCCATGGAGCCCACTTTCGCTCAAAAAGCGATGGCTTGTGCGATCAGAAACTGACATACCTTCACTTTGGAGTTCAGCTAGTATCTCTTTGGCAGTTATCCTTGGTTCTTTTTCTACCGTTCCCTCTCTCCTTCTGTTCAATCTGGGGTTGATTTTCCTCTTGCGGCCGCGCCCAGGGAGGTTGGCTACAGTTCCATGAACCTTAAACTTCTTAATAATATTTGCGACTGTTGTCACAGGAACATCAAGCTGCTTGGAGATGGTCTTGTAGCCTTTAACCTTTGCCATGCTTGTCTATTATTTTCTTTCTGATCTCCTCAGACAAATCTCTCCTTTTGCTTTCTCTGGCCCATGTTCAGTGTGGTGCACACAATGATACCAAACAGCACAGTGACTACTACATGGTGGTGGCAGGGAAAGATGAACAGAATAAAGTACAGAGAGATCCTTGATGAATACCTGCTCCAGAGCGCTCAGGACTTCAGACTGGGGCGAAGGTTCTACTTCCAACAGCACAACGACCCTAAGCATACAGCCAAGACGACGCATTAGTGGCTTTGGGACAAGTCTCGTTGTCCTTGAGCGGCCCAGCCAGAGCCCGATCGAACATCTCTGGAGAGACCTGAAAATAGCTGTGCAGCGACGCTCCCCACACAACCTGAGCTTGAGAGGATCTGCGGAGTTGAATGGGAGAAACTCCCCAAATACAGGTGTGCCAAGCTTGTAGCGTCATACCCAAGAAGACTCGAGGCTGTAATCTCTGCCAAAGGTGCTTCAAAAAAGTACTGAGTAAAGGGACATATGTAAATGTGATATTTCCTTTTTTAAATGTAATGAATTTGCAAATATTTCTAAAAACCTGTTTTCGCTTTATCATTATTTGTGTATCGTGTCTACACTGATGAAGAAAAAAATAATTTAATACATTTTAGAATAAGGCTGTAACATAAAATGTGGAAAAAGTCAAGGGGTCTGAATACTTTCCGAATGCGCTGTAGGTTTTCGCAATGGGCAGGTTGGCGTTTATTGTCATTAGTCTTCCCCTGGAGGAAGAACTGAGTGGTTTCCGCTAGATGGGCCAGCTGCAAAGTGAAAATTGCCTATCGTAAAAATTCAGAAAACAAAAACTTTCTTCTGTTTAGTGCCTAATGAACACAACCCTGATCTCTGTGTGTATGGTAATCTGACGTTACTGTAGGTGCAGCAAGTGGCCATGTGGTGGCGCCAGCGGGCAGCAACAGTCACTCCGTTAAGCTTCTGTGTCTGATTGCCGCAACATATACATCTGCAGTGGTGAATGTTGAGATGTTGAAAATACTGTATATTGAAAAGTCTTAACATCTGGATGGGCCAAGAATGTTGTACCGTAGGCTATTGTTTGAGTGGCATTTTCTATCCATCCCTTAGGACACAGACAGGCAGGCACACACACATTATTAAGAGATCAGGGTACACGAGGGGTTCGCAAACTTTTTTGGCCCATGACCCCATTTTGATATTACTTTTTTTTTTGCCGCCCGCAATGTAAAAAAAGTTATCAATGGACAATGTTTACTTTTTTTATTGGAGATATGACACTATTACAAATCAGTCTGACAGCACTTTTGACAGTATTTCAATCTGAAGGAAGTATGGTTTGAAATGACTGAAATGCATCAGAAAGGTATTGGGAAGTTCAGAAGATCATCAGGCAGTATGATCTTCTGTGTAGAAAAGAACATCGCCATTAACTAGGTTTCCATCCATTTTCATGTCAATATTATAGATTCTGCACAAAGAAAATATGCTGATAAAAGTCTGTGCGTGATGACATTTCTTTTTTTATACCTTTATTTAACTAGGTAAGTCAGTTAAGAACAAATTCTTATTTTCAATGACAGCCTAGTGGGTTAACTGCCTGTTCAGGGGCAGAATGACAGATTTGTACCTTGTCAGCTCGGGGGTTTGAACTTGCAACCTTTCGGTTACTAGTTCAACACTCTAACCACTAGGCTACCCAGCCACCCCAAAGTGCACACAACAATTACTTCTTCGCTTAAGTTTTCATGAACCAAATAAAAATTGAATGTTCAATCTGTTTCCATCGCATTTTCAACTCTACTGATTAGTTTTGTCACTTTTGCTTTAAATAGCAAATGTGCATACTCAGGTCTTCTCACCATAGCCACTTGCAGATACAATGCGGGTAGGCTAGGATAGTCTACATTATGAGATTATTATAGATAAGCATTGACCATCATGTCACCAGAATAAGACCCTCAATATTTAATGGAAAGGATCATCAAGATCACCGTGCACTTTCACTACCTTGTGAAGTTCGTTTCCTGAGTCATAGTGGGAGGACCACGCATCACTCCAAGTTTACTTCGATATGAACTAGATCAATGATAATTATTTTATCAATATTCTGTTGCACCTTTAACCAATAGTCTAACAAATGAACATCTCTTACAAATAGAGTACAAATATTAGTCTAGTCAGTTCCTCGACGCTCTCCCTTAAACAACTTACTCTTTTTTTATGTCTCAAGGGAAAGGTTTGGAAAACAAGTTTAATAAAAACACACACACACATACATATTAACACACAAAAACAGTACACCCTCCATATAATTCATACCATAGGCCTAATAGTACTGTTGAGCTCTTTTTACTTGCCCACAATATAGCTTGGTCACCCCATCCTGCCTCTAAGGGTCCACGGCCCTGCAACGCCCCAACCCAACACACCCCACTCAGCTTTAGGATCTTAGTGGCAATGCATTTCTTAGCTGCTGTAGATGCTCGGTTACACACTCTAAAGTATCAACAATTCCAAGCAAACAAAAATGGAGAGAAGAGAGAATCTGTAGACATGCTGAGATAAAAGAACACACTTTGCCAGAATTCAGACAGCCTTCACAAGACCATAACATATGCAAATATGTCCCCCTTTGTTTTACACCTCCAGCAGAAGAATGACATTTCAGAGTGCATGATATTCAGTTTGACTGGCAGATAGTACGTTATATGGATGGTGTTAAACTGCAGTATTGTCTGAGATTATATGAACATGACTGGCCATTCTAACATACATGATCTGTATCCATTCATCACCATTAATAGCGTCTCCCAGGTCTTCCTCACATTTTTGTTTGACATGTTTTGTGTCATCTGGAAAAAAGCCTCTCTCAACCCTTGATACGGTTTGTAAATCAACTTTAGAAGTTTGTCAGAATGCCTTAAAATAGTTTCAATCTTTGAAGCTTCTTGCTTGTCCAGTGTTTGCTGCACAGAGAGAATAACATGTTGTATCTGCAAAAGTTCACCTCTGCACCGTCACAGACTGGTCTTCCCTGGCTGCCTGACCCTGCTGAGACCCCTGTCACCATCTGACCCTGCTCAGATGAGGCATGACAAATAATTACCTTGGTGTACATTTATACATTACATTATCCATGAATAGAATCAATGATTCAATAATGGAAATGACCATTATTCCTAGATCCCAGACTGTAGCCTACCCATCAACTCAAGAGGGAACTTTGTATCCATTCACTGTAAAATTCACCTGAGCTCCGTAGACTGGTCTTTCCTGGCTGTATGACCCTGCAGGGACACCTGTCACCATCTGATCCTGCTAAGACGTGATGCGCATAATGTTGTGTACTAACTGTGCACAATGACAATGAAGTCTGCAGAGCTGTTTATACAGTGTCAGTGTGAAAAGTAGTGAGTTAGCTAGGGAAATTGACAGATCAATAACGTTATATTCCTATACTGACTAATAAAAACTCACATGGCACTGGAGAAACATCAGAATATCGGTGTTCAATCTTTTGGCTGCTGGTTTCATAGATAGATTCAGGTCTAGTGTGATTGAGGCTAAAATTGTAGCTGAAGTTAGAAACTTTGAAAGTTCTTGAAATATTCCGCATTGACTGACCTTCATGTCTTAATGATGGACTGTTGTTTATTAATGATGGACTCTTTGCTTATTTGAGCAGTTCTTGCTATAATATGGACTTTTACTAAATAGGTCTATCTTCTGTATACCACCCCTACATTATGTAACAACACAACTGATTGGCTCAAACACATTAAGAAGGAAAGAAATTCCACAAATGAACTTTTAGCAAGGCATACTTGTTAATTGAAATGCATTCTAGGTGACTACCTCATGAAGCTGGTTGAGAGAATGCCAAGAGTGTGCAAAGCTGTCATCCAGGCAAAGGGTGGCTACTTAGAATAATTTGATTAACACTTTTTTGGTTACTACATGATTCCTTATGTGTTATTTCATAGTTTTGATGTCTTCACTATTATTCTACAATGTAAAAATAAAGAAAATCCCTTGAATGAGTAGGTGTGTCCAAAATTTTAACTGGTACTGTAGCTGCTAGTAGTTCTTTCCCTTCAGTCAAGAGGGGATGAAACATTAGCTAACGTAACATGTCAGTTACACTACTAGCTCAGCACTGGGAATAAATACTTGTTTTCTCTGTCAAACAGCAGTTACTTTGCCAGCAGGATCAGTCAACTAAAGAGTAGCCAATTTCT
The DNA here is from genome assembly GCF_013265735.2 of Oncorhynchus mykiss. Lineage (NCBI taxonomy): Eukaryota > Metazoa > Chordata > Actinopteri > Salmoniformes > Salmonidae > Oncorhynchus > Oncorhynchus mykiss. The sequence continues at coordinate 19,974,057 of NC_048574.1, forward strand.
GCTCTGCTTGCTTTTAAACCTCTTTTCATCTCTCCCGTGCTGGTCCTATACGGCAGCCTTTCAGAAGCTTTGCCATCACACAGCCTGTCCGCATGCTCTGCTCTGTGGTGTCCTTGCCGTCCTAAATCCAGCTGGCTGAAACCGGAACACAGACTACCGGACTGCTCTGGGGTGTTTGCATGGTGCTAAAGCACACCGGTGCTGCATTTTGTATCACAGTACAATGATAAAACTGGGTTGGGGACAAAAATGCAATTTCAGTATATGGGGTGGGGGGGTCATATCCTCCCCTGTCTCCAGTGAAAGCGTTATCAAAGCACCAAGTGACATTTCCCCTAGATACAGATCAAGGATCAGCTTCCCCTCCCAATTCCTAACCTCAATCATTAGTGGGAGAAATGCTAAACTGACATAAGATCAGCATCTAGGGGCAATTTCACCCTACACTGTTACCAAAGCATTATGGAAAGGGCCATATACAGTTGAAGTCGGAAGTTTATAAACATTTAGGTTGGAGTCATTAAAACTTGATTTTCAACCACTCCACAAATGTCTTGTTAAAATTACAAACTATAGTTTTCGCAAGTTGGTTAGGACATCTACTTTGTGCATGACACAAGTAATTTTTCCAACAATTGTTTACAGACAGATTATTTCACTTATAATTTACTGTATCACAATTCCAGTGGGTCAGAAGTTTACATACATTAAGTTGACCGTGCCTTTAAACAGCTTGTAAAATTCCAGAAAATTATGTTGTGGCTTTAGAAGCTTCTGGTAGGCCAATTGACACCATTTGAGTCAATTGGAGGTGTACCTGTGAATGTACTGTATTTCAAGGTCTACCTTCAGACTCAGTGCCTCTTTGCTTGACTTCATGGGGAAATCAAAAGAAATCAGCCAAAACCTCAGAAAAAAATTGTAGACCTCCACAAGTCTAGTTCATCCTTTGGAGCAATTTCCAAATGAATGAAGGTACCACGTTCATCTGTACAAACAATAGTATGCAAGTATAAACACCATGGGACCACACAGCCATCATACCGCTCAGGAAGGAGACACATTCTGTCTTCTAGAGATAAACGTACAATGGTGTGAAAAGTGCAAATCAATCCTAGAACAACAGCAAAGGACCTTGTGAAGATGCCTGGAAGAAACAGGTACAAAAGTATCTATATTCACAGTAAAACAAGTCCTATATCGACATAACCTGAAAGACCGCTCAGCAAGGAAGAAGCCACTGCTCCAAAACCGCCATAAAAAAGCCAGACTGCGGTTTGCAACTGCACATGGGGACAAAGATCATACTTTTTGGAGGAATGTCCTCTGGTCTGATGAAACAAAAACAAAAATGGGGAGGCTTGCAAGCCAAAGAACACCATCCCAACTGTGGAGCACGGGGGTGTCAGCATTATGTTGTGGGGGTGCTTTTCTGCAGGAGGGACTGGTGCACTTCACAAAATAGATGGCAACATGAGGAAGGAAAATTATGTGAATATATTGAAACAACATCTCAAGACTTGGTCACAAATGGGTCTTCCAAATGGACTATGAGCCCTAGCATAGTTCCAAAGTAGTGGCAAAATGGCTTAAAGACAACAAAGTCAAGGTTTTGGAGTGGCCATCACAAAGCCCTGACCTCAATCCCATAGAAGGTTTGTGGGCAGAACTGAAAAAGCATGTACGAGCAAGGAGGCCTACAATCCTTACTCAGTTAAACCAACTCTGTCAGGAGGAACTCTTGAAAAATAATTTAAAGGCAATGCTACCGAATACTAATTGAGTGTATGTAATCTTCTGACCCACTGGGAATGTGATGAAAAGAAATAGAAGCTGAAATTAATAATTCTCTCTACTATTATTCTGACATTTCACATTCTTAAAATAAAGTGCTGATCCGAACTGACCTAAGACAGGGAATTATTACTAGGATTAAAAGTCAGGAATTGTGAATAACCGAGTTTAAATGTACTTGGCTAAGGTGTATGTAAACTTCAGACTTCAACTGTATATTATATATCTCTATATCATTTTTTATAGTTTGCATTCTCAAACTATTGACACACAATCTAAGATTTGTATCACTGCACAGTAGTGGATTGAATACAGTTCCTGCGTATGAATCAGCGGTTATTCCTTTAGATAAACAAAGATGATTTGCAACATCCATTTTTCGCTATTTGTCTCATCGTCTTTGATACAAAGCTTAAGGTTTTGACATTCAAAAGAGACTTTTAGTCATTCCCTTTGCTCGATTAAACGCTAAAAAATGAATCACGACGTCCTATCACCGCGGTATCCTTCCACAGGTGTGATTTAATCTATTAATTATCTAAACGATCAAACATGAATCAAGTCGTTTTCTGAAAACAAATGGTAACAAGCGACTCTGTTTTCAGTCGCTGCGACCCCTCTTTCTCCCCGCATTTCTCTCTCATCCCTCCCATGTGATTTTGTTTTCATTCACTGCAACCCTACTCTCTCTCACTCTCTCTCACTCTCTCATCCCTCCCATGTGATTTTGTTTTCATTCACTGCAACCCTACTCTCTCTCACTCTCTCTCACTCTCTCATCCCTCCCATGTGATTCTGTTTTCATTCACTGCAACCCTACTCTCTCTCACTCTCTCATCCCTCCCATGTGATTCTGTTTTCATTCACTGCAACCCTACTCTCTCTCACTCTCTCTCACTCTCTCATCCCTCCCATGTGATTCTGTTTTCATTCACTGCAACCCTACTCTCTCTCACTCTCTCATCCCTCCCATGTGATTCTGTTTTCATTCACTGCAACCCTACTCTCTCTCACTCTCTCTCACGCTCTCATCCCTCCCATGTGATTCTGTTTTCATTCACTGCAACCCTACTCTCTCTCACTCTCTCATCCCTCCCATGTGATTCTGTTTTCATTCACTGCAACCCTACTCTCTCTCACTCTCTCTCACTCTCTCATCCCTCCAATGTCATTCTGTTTTCATTCACTGCAACCCTACTCTCACTCTCTCTCACTCTCTCTCACTCTCTCATCCCTCCCATGTGATTCTGTTTTCATTCACTGCAACCCTACTCTCTCTCACTCTCTCTCACTCTCTCATCCCTCCCATGTGATTCTGTTTTCATTCACTGCAACCCTACTCTCTCTCACTCTCTCTCACGCTCTCATCCCTCCCATGTGATTCTGTTTTCATTCACTGCAACCCTACTCTCTCTCACTCTCTCTCACTCTCTCATCCCTCCCATGTGATTCTGTTTTCATTCACTGCAACCCTACTCTCTCTCACTCTCTCTCACGCTCTCATCCCTCCCATGTGATTCTGTTTTCATTCACTGCAACCCTACTCTCTCTCACTCTCTCTCACTCTCTCATCCCTCCCATGTGATTCTGTTTTCATTCACTGCAACCCTACTCTCTCTCACTCTCTCATCCCTCCCATGTGATTCTGTTTTCATTCACTGCAACCCTACTCTCTCTCACTCTCTCTCACTCTCTCATCCCTCCCATGTCATTCTGTTTTCATTCACTGCAACCCTACTCTCTCTCACTCTCTCTCACTCTCTCATCCCTCCCATGTCATTCTGTTTTCATTCACTGCAACCCTACTCCTTCTCCCTCTCTCTCACTCTCTCATCCCTCCCATGTGATTCTGTTTTCATTCACTGCAACCCTACTCTCTCTCACTCTCTCTCACTCTCTCATCCCTCCCATGTGATTCTGTTTTCATTCACTGCAACCCTACTCTCTCTCACTCTCTCATCCCTCCCATGTGATTCTGTTTTCATTCACTGCAACCCTACTCTCTCTCACTCTCTCTCACTCTCTCATCCCTCCCATGTGATTCTGTTTTCATTCACTGCAACCCTACTCTCTCTCACTCTCTCTCACTCTCTCATCCCTCCCATGTGATTCTGTTTTCATTCACTGCAACCCCACTCTCTCTCACTCTCTCTCACTCTCTCATCCCTCCCATGTCCTTCTGTTTTCATTCACTGCAACCCTACTCTCTCTCACTCTCTCATCCCTCCCATGTGATTCTGTTTTCATTCACTGCAACCCTACTCTCTCTCACTCTCTCTCACTCTCTCATCCCTCCCATGTGATTCTGTTTTCATTCACTGCAACCCTACTCTCTCTCACTCTCACTCTCTCATCCCTCCCATGTGATTCTGTTTTCATTCACTGCAACCCTACTCTCTCTCACTCTCTCTCACTCTCTCATCCCTCCCATGTGATTCTGTTTTCATTCACTGCAACCCTACTCTCTCTCACTCTCTCTCACTCTCTCATCCCTCACATGTCATTCTGCTTTCATTCACTGCAACCCTACTCTCTCTCACTCTCTCATCCCTCCCATCTCATTCTGTTTTCATTCACTGCAACCCTACTCTCTCTCACTCTCTCTCACTCTCTCACTCTCTCATCTCTCCCATGTCATTCTGTTTTCATTCACTGCAACCCTACTCTCTCTCACTCTCTCTCACTCTCTCATCCCTCCCATGTCATTCTGTTTTCATTCACTGCAACCCTACTCTCTCTCACTCTCTCTCACTCTCTCATCCCTCCCATGTGATTCTGTTTTCATTCACTGCAACCCTACTCTCTCTCACTCTCTCATCCCTCCCATGTGATTCTGTTTTCATTCACTGCAACCCTACTCTCTCTCACTCTCTCTCACTCTCTCATCCCTCCCATGTGATTCTGTTTTCATTCACTGCAACCCTACTCTCTCTCACTCTCTCTCACTCTCTCATCCCTCCCATGTCATTCTGTTTTCATTCACTGCAACCCTACTCTCTCTCACTCTCTCTCACTCTCTCATCCCTCCCATGTGATTCTGTTTTCATTCACTGCAACCCTACTCTCTCTCACTCTCTCTCACTCTCTCATCCCTCCCATGTGATTCTGTTTTCATTCACTGCAACCCTACTCTCTCTCACTCTCTCATCCCTCCCATGTCATTCTGTTTTCATTCACTGCAACCCTACTCTCTCTCACTCTCTCTCACCCTCTCTCATCCCTCCCATGTCATTCTGTTTTCATTCACTGCAACCCTACTCTCTCTCGCTCTCTTCCCCTCCCCCTCATTCTCTCATTCTCTCTTTCCTCCAACCCCCCCCCCCCCCCCCTGTTTTGGCTCGCACCACACTATCAGTCGCAGCGGCGACCATTAATCAACAGGGGGAGGTTAATGGCTCGCCACTTAGGCTCGGCTGGTCTCCGCTGGTAATCAAGGTGTATTTTACACAAATCAAATGATCACACACAGGGATGTCCTCTCTCCCTGAGTACCCTGCTCACGCTCTCAATCATTCATCATCTCATTAAACTTATCATCGTTTGTGCTTGGCTCTGCTGCCGAGCATGCAGAACTGCAGTCAGTCCCAATGATTTGTCTTAGCTGTCTGTCACATGCATACACACACAGATACATGTACAGATAGAATATATAGGTATAGGGTTGCACATTTTTTTGTCTGAGGATTCCAGATTTCCTGCTTATTCCCTCCTGATTCTGGGAGCTGGGAATTTTGAAGGGGGGAGAAAATACATTTTGCAACTCATGGGAAAGTTAGCCAGAAGATTGGCCAGTTTTAACCAATTATAGTTTGCAGGATACTTACTGTTGCACTAAAATTAATACAGAGTAGACCCCCCCACGAAATGATTAGCAGCAGGACGCCTCTGTACACACTTGCTAGGTGTAAAAGAGTAGACAGGTAAACAAACACACACACCTCAGCACGTGACACACACACTGTACTGCACAGTGCGCCCACACTTTGATCACTGCATCATTAAAGCAATGGATTGGGTGAACCTATCCATTTAGATTTAGACATTTAGACACACACACACACACACACACACACACACACACACACACACACACACACACACACACACACACACACACACACACACACACACACACACACACACACACACACACACACACACACACCAATTGCATGAGAACCAAACACTGTCATCTATGTAGCACTGCAGAGCAGGCAGGCAGCCAGAGGAGGCCAGGCAGAATTAGCATTTGATTATCTGGCAACCTGCATGAGACAAGCATAATGCAAATGTAATTATCAGTCAGTCTGCATGAGATACATTTGATTATCTGGCAACCTGCACGAGACAAGCATGAGACAAGCCGTTGAGATCGGTGAGAAAACTTTGATTGACTCGGAGATGAGACAAGACGGGATGAGTATTGACTCAGGTGTGAATGGGGCCTGAGCTTTCTTTCTTTCCCTCTCTCTTTCTCTCTCTTCCTCTCTCTCCCTCTCTCTTGCACGCTTTCTCTCAAAATGAAATCCTACTGCCCCCAAAAATGGCTAGCTTTCTTTTTATAGCAGTTGATCCCTTCCCAAGCAGCCTTCACTATGATATTCTTTCTGGAATTAATGAGATAGAGGACCTTGACGGTTGGTGCTTTGACATCAGGTCTATTTCAGCATATTCTATGGGATAATATGGCTGACGCAATTGATAGAGGTCATTGGCGTGTTTTCCTAAGACTTTGAGCTAGACTGCTGGGTATCACAGGCTGCATACACACTGTACTGTAGCTTAGAGTCTATATATCTGCAGTATCCTTATTGATGTCCTTCACACTGTCTTCTTTTCTCCCCCCTCACTTTTCTTTCTTCCTCTTTCTCCCTTTTCCTTATTCCAGTTCTCTCTCTCTCTCTCTTTCTCTCTCTCTCTTCCCCTCTCTGTCTCTTTCCCTCCTCTCTATTTCCTTTCCTTTCTCTCTTTCCCTTTATCCCTCTCCCCCTCTTGTAATGTGCTCCTCTTGTTGTCCTCCTTGACTAATAGTATTAGCAGTGAAGTGTTTCTGCAGGAAAGAAGCCTTCTTAGAGGAACTAGGAAATAACAGAAGTGTTCAGGTTAGCACAACAATTCTCTTTGTTTCATTCTCACTCACTCACTCACTCTCACTTGCCCTGCCTCTTTTTCCTCTCTAACGCCTCTTTCACACTCGCTCCATCTCCCCCTCCTCTTTCTCCCTTGCCCTCCATCTCTCTCTATCCCCTGGCCTCCATCTCTCTCCCTCCTTTGCCATCTCTCTTCCCTCTCCCAGCCCCCTCTCTATTTCTCTCTCTCCCTCCATCTCCATCTTTCCCCTCCTCTCTCTCCTTCCATCTCTCTCCCTCCCTGCCCTCCATCTCCCACCCACACCTCCCCCTCCCCCTCTAAGCATGCTAGTGCATTAATCAAGTGAAAGTTCCCCTCCCTCCTCCATTGGGATTAGGCAGAGCACTAATTCCATCTCTCCAGTCCTGCTCTCGCTTTGAAGTCAAACTGCGAGGGGAAACCGCCAGTTTCTCCGCACAGCGTCATTTGCATAATCCCGCTACTGCACTCCATCACAAACATGACTATCAGGAGAAGGAGAAGTTAGATGAGCTAATATCCAAACTGTGATATTACAGCTACATATGTGTTTTGCCAGTAGTGTTATTGGCATTGTTAATTCGTTATCATTATCAATTATCATCGTTATCGTTAAACATCATCATCATAACCAACACCATCACCAAACTCACAAATATTGATCAATTTGAGCCTGGTTGTTTTAAATTAATCACTAATGAACTAGCATGTATGCTAATTATCTCATCAGTAAGTGATTGGGCCCCTTGGAGACCCTTTTTGCTGCATTATCGCTGCTTAACGCAAATTTTGCTTAGTAGTTGATACCAAGAGACTGCAATTCCCAATCCTGCACCGAGGAACCAATGAGTGGGATGTGGAAGGGTGATTCAACAGTGTATAATATACACACAATACTTTTAAAATTATTATTATTTTATTTATTTCACCTTTATTTAACCAGGTAGGCCAGTTGAGAACAAATTCTCATTTAAGTGCAACCTGGCCAAGATAAAGCAAAGCAGTGCGACACAAACAAAACAGAGTTACACATGGGATAAAGTAGGCTGTCTCGTCGTTGTTGTTAATCAAGCCTACCACTGTTGTGTCATCTGCAAACTTGATGATTGAGTTGGAGGTGTGCATTGCCACGCAGTCATGGGTGAACATGGAATACAGGAGAGGGCTGAGAACGCACCCTTGTGGGGCCCCAGTGTTGAGGATCAGCAGGGTGGAGATGTTGTTTATTACCTTCACCACCTGGGGGTGAACCATCAGAAAGTCCAGGACCCAGTTGCACAGGGCGGGGTCGAGACCCAGGGTCTTGAGCTTAATGACAAGTTTGGAAGGTACTACGGTGTTAAATGCGGAGCTGTAGTCAATGAACAGCATTCTTACATACAGTGGGGCAAAAAAGTATTTAGTCAGCCACCAATTGTGCAAGTTCTCCCACTTAAAAAGATGAGAGAGGCCTGTAATTTTCATCATAGGTACACTTCAACTATGACAGACAAAATTAGAAAAAAAGAAAATCACATTGTAGGATTTTTTATGAATTTATTTGCAAATTATGGTGGAAAATAAGTATTTGGTCAATAACAAAAGTTTATCTCAATACTTTGTTATATACCCTTTGTTGGCAATGACAGAGGTCAAACGTTTTCTGTAAGTCTTCACAAGGTTTTCACACACTGTTGCTGGTATTTTGGCCCATTCCTCCATGCAGATCTCCTCTAGAGCAGTGATGTTTTGGGGCTGTTGCTGGGCAACATGAACTTTCAACTCCCTCCAAAGATTTTCTATGGGTTGAGATCTGGAGACTGGCTAGGCAACTCCAGGACCTTGAAATGCTTCTTACGAAACCACTCCTTCGTTGCCCGGGTGTTGTGTTTGGGATCATTGTCATGCTGGCTTCCTGGTTGGATGCGCGCTGTGTTAAGAAGCAGTGCGGCTTGGTTGGGTTGTGTATCGGAGGACGCATGACTTTCAACCTTCGTCTCTCCCGAGCCCGTACGGGAGTTGTAGCGATGAGACAAGATATTAGCTACTAAAACAATTGGATACCACGAAATTGGGGAGAAAAAGGGGTAACATTTTTATAATGAAAAAAAGAATGTATGGTTTCCAGTTTACATAGAGTTCAGTGAAGTTCTTTCAGGGCCGACATGGTTTGTGGGGGATATACACGGCTGTGACTATAATCAAAGACAATTCTCTTGGAAGATAATGCAGTCTGCATTTGTTTGTAAGGAATTCTAGATCAGGGGCCTGTTGCACAAAACTAGGATAAGGGATTAAGCCAGGATATCTTGGTGATCCTGGCTCAATTGATCCGTAATCCGGTTGCACTAAAGATGGATAGGGGGCAGGAGGATATGTTATGGTATAAATTACCATGGAGATTTATTCTGTGGAGCTAGCCTGCTCCAGACCAGGCTAAATTCCAGGATCTATTTAATCTCATCCCTAATGTCAGTCAGCAGTCACCACAAATGGAAACCAATAGTTATTTCACTGCTCACTATACATTGTTATCACATATAACTAGACCCACTGTTATTTAAACGTTTGTGATCATTAATTTCAATGATTTTGGATAAAAAATGATTTTTAGATGATGTTGCTATCATTAGATAATTTACAGTTTCCCATAGACTATAAGGCTATATATAAAATGCTAGAATATTAGGGCCACAGAGGGGAAAAAAACACAAGTCATAATATTGTAACCAGTTGTTTTAAAGGAGGACAGTTGTTAAAATGACAGATGTGGGGCATTTCGTGAAATTGTACTTCAGTATGGTTTCATAAACAAAGACATGCTGATGTGCCAGAATATTAAGTATCACATTGTCATAAGTATCAAAACTGTAAAAACAATATGTAGCTTTTCTGCAGAAAAAACCAGCCTCATAAATTTATGATTTTATCCTTTTTCTTCAGTGTGGCCCTAGTACTCTGTCATATAAACAAATACACATTCCATATGAATATAAAAACACAATGTGTAACATTATGTTCCTTTATTGAATAAGGACAAAACAAAGCAGGTAAACCATCAGCTCCTTTCAAAACTGAAGTCACAGTGACTCTACAAGATGGAAAGCACAGAATCTAAGCATATTATACAAAATGATACATATACAGACCTTTGAATGTGTATAACACACCCTGCATGTCTGCACACTAAAATAAATGCAGGACAAATCCATACACATCAACTGAACAGACAAATGAATGGATGCAGTAGCCTCCCTGCAGCCTTGTATTACACACAGTATACCGCACAAACATCATAAGAGGCCAAATTCGTCAAAAAACGAACCCAAAAAAAACCAAATTCCTCTGCCACCGCAGGACATATTTAACCAAAATTGAAAGCACACATACTAACTAAAATAATTCAACACATATTGGTCCCTCAGCAGCCGACCACTGTCGTCATCAGGGAAGATTGCCGGATTGTCCCAGTCCATGGCTGGTGGCACTCTGGGGGCCCTCTCCTTCCTCAGGCAGGCCACATTGTGGAGGACAGCACAAGCCACAGTAATATCACATGCCCTAACAGGGCTGACCCTTAATTTGTGAAGGCAGTGAAAGCGTGCCTTCAGGAGGCCAAAGGTCATTTCAACTCTGGCCCTGGTCCTGGCATGGGCATGGTTGTAGGCCTGCTGTGCTTCCTGGGGGTCTGTGAAAGGTGTCAGGAGAAAAGGCTGGCAGCCATACCCCCTGTCTCCCAGCAACACACCAGAGAATTCACCTGTCAACACAAAATCTCATCATTACTACCTCATAAACACAGTGATATTCTTGACACAGCCATGATGGTTATAAATAGGGGTTGTGTGGCTTACCTTGTGATAGGCACTGATAGATTTCAGAGGCCCGAAAGATTCTGGAGTCATGGACTGAGCCAGGCCATTTTGCCACAACATTGCTGATCACACAGTCAGCATTGCAGACCATCTGAAATCATAAGATGAGGAATATTACACCAATCAATGCACATCACTGGCAATGCAGAGTGTTCGTCAATGGACAATATCAAAAAGTTATGTTCACCTGAACATTAATGCTGTGAAAGGATTTCCTATTCACAAAATCGGCCTCATGGGCACCTGAGGGGGCTTTTATCCTTATGTGTGTGCAGTCCACTGCACCAATGACATTGGGGAAACCTGTCACACAAAGTAATGAGTATCCTACTATGTGTTAACAGTTGTCCTGTAATTTGTAGATCCTCTTACCTGCAATCCTATAGAACTCCTCTTTGATGTCACAGAGTCTTCTGTGGCCAGGGAAGGAGATGAAGACATCTGCTAATGCTTTGATAGCCAGACACACACTCCTTATTGTGCGGCAAATTGTGGCCTTGTTCAGCTGTTCTGCATCCCCCACTGAGTACAGGAAGGCTCCACTAGCAAAAAAGCGCAAGGCCACACAAACCATTTGCTCCACACTCAGTGCATGGCTCCGTGCAGTGCGGTGCTTAATCCTGGGACCCAGTAGTCTGCATAGATACCTGATGCCATCTGCAGAAAACCTGTATCTTTCATATAGATGGTCATCAGGGAAGGCCAGTGGGTCCAACCGGTCCCTGAAGACCCTTTCTCACCTGAAGGCTCTCCTCAGCACAAGTGCTTCTTCATCCACCACATCTCGCACGAATGGGCATGCCATTGTCAGAGCAGAAAGGAACACACAATTTTGGGCCTTCATATAGGCTAGTGGCCACACCTGGTGCTGGGGGGGGGTGGGCAAAAGAGGGTGATGCCTTATAACGATGACTTGGTTGTACTGATTGCTGGGAAAATAAAAAAAACCTTAGAAAGATGCCACCGTCCTGTGTGCTCACAATAAGAGCTCATATGTCATGGCTCACTTGACTTTACGAGAATATACCTAATTTTTATTTTGAGCTGTGTCATCTTCTTGGAGCTGGGGGAGGAAAGAAAAATAATGATTAATACATTTGTGTTACAGTTAGCATACAGTGTACATTGAAGGCATATCTCACCTCCCTCTCAAGTTTTTTTATTTCAAGGTCCAGTTTCCTAATTGTCCTCTTTTTTATTTCGAACTCCAGTGCAAGATTTTCCATCTTTTTCTTCTTGTACTGAATGTCTATGTCTGCCAGTTCTATTTGGCACCGGAGGTGGTTGCCATACAACTTTCTGATAGCTTGTGAGCTCTGTGAACACAATACAATTAGCGCAGCTGGAATTTGGCAGGATGTGGTGTCCTTTTATTAATACGCACTATGTTGCCAGGCTGGTTTTCCCACTGTATAGCATCTGGGTCCTGTAAAAGAAATTAGATTTTTTGATTTTGATGAGGACTCCTCACCATTGTAGAGTAAATAGTACTTTCACAGTCTTAACATGATACCTCATGCCTTCTGGAATCCAGAGAGATGGTCTCCTCCTCATCATCGTCTCCATCATGTGCTGTTGCTGCTGCACTGGGGCCTTCACCCTATCACATTTAATCGGATTCATATTGAAGCTAGTAGACAAGACATGCCAGGCCTACAGTATGCCTTTGATGGAGTACTCACTGGATCAGCATCGTCTGGTGCTTGTGCTGGTGGCTCTAACAGGAACACAGTGCTGCCAGACACTGCAAGGCAATAGGTAAACCAAAGTCAGACAGTCCAAATTGATTCAATATGAATGTGGTTGTATCCCATGTAGAGATGGAAGGACATACCTTGAATGAAGCGGGTGGCATCTTGGGAGGAACCTATGCTCGTCTCTTTCCCCCCAGGGATCCCCTCTAAGACGGGCCTGCCTTTATTTAGCTCCAAGGCCATGTCCTCTGCTGGGGTAAGGTCAGCCTTTGGTGACCCACCACCCGTGCCTTGTCTGTGGGTATTCTTTTTCACTGCTAAAACAGTACAGACAATGTGTGAGCAGGCACCTTCTGGGTACAATATATGCTTGTGCTTTGTTAAATATTAGTCAGGGACCATACCATTCTGCAGAATGTTCTTGTATTTGATTTTGACCTGCTGCCATGTCCGTTTTGGCCCGTTCATGTTTAATCTACACACACACACACACACACACACACACACTTAATGGAGTCACACTGCAAAAAATTACTTGGTATTTTTGTCTTGTTTTCAGTAAAAATATCAAAAATTTTATCATAGCTTTATACAGTGTGATGGAGTTACTTTACAGAATTTCACTCATATCTGCAGTGCATTTCAATAAAAAAAATTAACCGTTTCATAATTACAGTACAACTGCATTTTTGGAGATGTGAATTAAATATTTGAATTGTAATTGTGATGTTTCAGCGGAGCGGTGAGTGTGTAATTGTGCACTACTTACGCATTCAGGCGGTCTGCAATACTTTGCCACGCTTTTTCTCTTTGCTTTATCACTGTGGCGGTGTTGCCTTTCTTCTTAATTATATCTTTTACCTCCTCGTATGCCTCCATGAGGATTTGTGCTTCCGACGGGGAAAAGTACGCGGCTCTAGTTGCCATGGTAAATCAGTTAATCTGTGATCTGTGGCGGGGTCTATTTGAGTGAGCCGTGAGCGCGCACCTATCCAGGATTGGTTTCACCTGGCTTAATGAATCCGTGTCTGCTCATCCTGGCTTGGTCTTTGTGCAACCAATTAAGCCTGGACGCACATGTTTTGGCTTCATTGAGCTCAGCTGAGTCATTTATCCCGGATGTCTTAATTCTACTTTTGTGCAACAGGCCCCAGGTGTACAAAAGGACTTCAATTCCTGTATGTTGTTGTTATGTTGTTCTTCTCACCAGAGAGATGTTTGTTTCTGTCGGCACGATGCATGAGGAAACCGGGTGGCTGTACCGACTCTGAAAACAAATCCCGAGTGAGCCATGTTTCCGTGAAACAGAGAATGTTACAATCTCTGATGTCTCTCTGGAAGGCAACTCGTACCCGAATTTTGTCCACCTTGTTACCTAGAGATTGGACATTGGCGAGTAATATGCTCAGAAGAGATGGATGGTGTGCTCGCCTTCTGAGTCTGACCAGTAGGCTCTGTCTGCCTCTCCTGCGGCTCTTGGGTCGGCCTCTGGGATAAGATCCCATGTCCAGGGTGGAGGTCCAAACAATGGATACGCTTCGGGAAAGACCTATTCCTTGTCGTAATGTTGGTAAATTGACATCGCTTTAATATCCAGTAGTTCTTCCCGGCTGTATGTAATAACATTTGAGATTTTCTAGGCTAACAATGTGCAGAGTTTTCTAAGGACCTGAAGCGAGTCGACCGTCTCTGTTGGCGCCATCCCACTAACTACTTGAATTATTTTTTTCATTGGCAAGATTAGCAAACTTAGGCATGACATGCCAACAACAAATTCTGAACCTACACATCCATGCATAACAGACCAAATTATGAAAGACAATACTTGTAATTTTTAATTCCATAAAGTGAGTTTGGAAGTGGTGAACAAATGATTGTTTTCTATCAACGATGACAAGCCACCTGTGTCTGACAACTTGGATGAAAAATGTGGATGATAGATGACGAAATTGCTACTCCTACTGTCCATCTCTTCAATCTAAGCCTACAGGAAAGTGTGTGACCTCAGTCATTCCGCTACCCAAGAATAACAAAGCACCCTTTACTGGCTCAAACAGCTGACCAATCAGTCAGTTACCAACCCTTAGCTAACCTTCGGAAGAAATGGTGTTTGACCAGATACAAAGCTATTTGACAGTAAACAAATTAACAACATTTTCAGCACGCTTATAGGGAAGGGCATTCAACATGTACGGCACTTACAAATGATTGGCTAAGATAAATTGATAATAAAAATATTGTGGGAGGTAGAGGTAGAGTCAGGCATTCTCCAGGGCAGCTGTCTAGGCCCTTTACTTTTTAAAATCTTTACTGTTGACATGCCACTGGATCTAAGTAAAGCCTGTGTGTTCATGTATGCTGATGACTCAACACTATACACGTCAGCTACCACAGCAAGTGGTGGGTGGCAAGAAATACAGTGCATTCAGAAAGTATTCAGACCACTTCACTTTTTCCACACTTTGTTACGTTACTCTAAATGGATTAAATGCATTTTGTTCCTCATCAATCTATACGCAATACCACATAAATTACACATTTTTTAAAAATTTTGCATGAAAAAAAACTGGAAATTTCACATGTACATAAATAAGTATTGAGACTCTTTACTTAGTACTTTGTTGAAGTGCCTTTTGCAGTGATTACAGCCACGAGTCATCTTGGGTATGACGCTACAAGCTTGGTACACCTGTATTTGGGGAGTTTCTCCCATTATTCCCTGCAGATCCTCCCAAACTCTGTCAGGTTGGATGGGGAATGTTGCTGCACATCTATTTTCAGGTCTCTCCAGAGATGTTAGATTGGGTTCAAGTCCGGGCTCTGGCTGGTCCACTCAAGGACATTCAGAGACTTGTCCCGAAGCCACTCCTGCTTTGTCTTGGCTGTGTGCTTAGGGTCATTGTCCTGTTGGAAGGTGAACCTTCACCCCCCACTCGGAGGACCTGAGCACTGTGGAGCAGTTTTCATCAAGGATCTCTCTATACTTCGCTCTGTTCATCTTTGCCTGGATCCTGACTAGTCTCGCAGTCCCTGCCGCTGACAAACATCCCCACAGCATGATGCTGCCACCTCCATGCTTCACCGTAGGGATGTTGCCATGTTCCCTCCAGACGTGATGCTTGGCATTCAGGCCAAAGAGTTCAATATTGGTTTCATCAGGCCAGATAATCTTGTTTCTTATGGTCTGAGAGTCCGTTAGGTGCCTTTTTGCAAACTCCAAGTGGGCTGTCATGTGCCTTTTACTGAGGAGTGCCTTTTGTCTGGCCACTCTACCATAAAGGCCTGCTTGATGGAGTGCTGCAGAGATGGTTGTCCTTCTGGAATGTTCTCCCATCTCCACAGAGGAACTGTGGAGCTATGTCAGAGTGACCATCGGGTTCTTGGTCACCTCCCTGACCAAGGCCCTTCTTCCCCGATTGCTCACTTTGGCTGGGCGGCCAGCTCTAGGAAGACTCTTGATGGTTCCAAACTTCTTCCATTTAAGAATGATGGAGGCCACTGTGTTTTTGGGGACCTTCAATGCTGAATAAATGTTTTGGTACCATTCCCCAGATCTGTGCCTCAACACAATTCTGTTTTGGAGCTCTATGGACAATTCCTTCGTCCTCATGGCTTGGTTTTTGCTCTGACATGCCCTGTCAACTGTGGGACCTTATTTTGACAGCTGTCCAATCAATTGAATTTACCACAGGTGGACTACAAACAAGTTGTAGAAACATCTTATGGATGATCAATGGAAACAAGATGCTCCTGAGCTCTATTTCAAATCTCATATCAAAGGGTCTGAATACTTATGTAAATATGGTATTCCTGTTTTTAAAATTTTTATAAACTTTCAAAAATTAAAAAACAACAACTGTGTGCAGAATTGTATCCATTTTAGAATAAGGCTCTAACATAACAATGTGGAAAAAGTGAAGGGGTCTGAATCTTTTCCGAGTGCACTGTAAGTTAGTCGTAAATATTTAAAAAGCATTGTATTTGGGACCAATCATTCACTATGCACTGAATGAATAATTTGGAAATTTAGCAAGTTGAGGAGACTAAACTGCTTGGAGTAACCCTGGATTGTAAACTGTCATGGTCAAAACATATTGATGCAACATTAGCTAAAATGGGGAGAAATCTGCTCTGCCTTCTTAACACTTCTTATGGTATAGGGGACGCTTGCGTCCCACTTGGCCAAAAGCCAGGGAAAATGCAGCGCGGCAAATCCAAATAAAATGATATAAAAATCAAACTTTCATTAAATCACACATGTAAGATACTAAATTAAAGCTACACTCGTTGTGAATCCAGCCAACATGTCAGATTTAAAAAGGCTTTTCGGCGAAAGCATTAGAAGCTATTATCTGATGATAGCACAACAGTAAACAAAGAGAGTAGCATATTTCAACCCTGCAGGCTCTACACAGAACGTAGAAATAAAATATAAATCATGCCTTACCTTTGAAGAGCTTCTTTTGTTGGCACTCCAATATGTCCCATAAACATCAGAAATGGTCCTTTTGTTCGATTAATTCCGTCCATATATATCCAAAATGTCAATTTATTTGGCGTTTGATCCAGAAAAAAACAGCTTCCAAATTGCACAACGTCACTACAAAATATCTCAAAAGTTGCCTGTAAACTTTGCCAAAACATTTCAAACTACTTTTGTAATACAACTTTAGGTATTTTTAAACGTTAATAATCGATCAAATTGAAGACGGGTCTATCTGTTTTCAACAGAGGATGAGAGGACACTAACGCTACTTTTCAATTCTTGCGCAACTCTCAACAGTGTTACCCATTTCCTAGATGGCCGTACTTCTTCTTTGCACAAAGGAATAACCTCAACCAAATTCCAAAGACTGGTGACATCCAGTGGAAGCGGTAGAAACTGAAAACAAGAGCCTAAGAAATATCGTTTCCCAATGAGACCTCACTGAACAGACAGAGACCAAAAAAAAAAATATCTAAATGGTTAGTCCTCTGGGTTTTGCCTGCTACATAAGTTCTGTTATACTCACAGACATGATTCAAACAGTTTTAGAAACTTCAGAGTGTTTTCTATCCAGATATACTAATAATATGCATATCTTATATTCTTGGCATGAGTAGCAGGAAGTTGAAATTGGGCCTGCTATTTATCCAAAAGTGAAAATGCTGCCCCCTATACCGTAAGAGGTTTTAAGAACGCTATCAACAAGGCAGGTCCTACAGGCCATAGTTTTGGCGCACCTGGACTACTGTCCATCGTGTGGTGTCACAAAGAGGGACTTAGGAAAATTACAATTGGCCCAGATCAATGCAGCAGGGCTGGCCCTTAAATGTACATGGAGAGCTAACATATTAATAATATGCATGTCAGTCTCCCCTGGCTCAAAGCAGAGGAGAAATTGACTTCATCACTACTTGTATTTGAGAAAAGTATTAACATGTTGAATGCACCGAGTTGTCTGTTTAAACTACTACCACACAGCTCAGACACCCATATATACCCCACAAGACATGCCTCCAGTCTCTTCACAGTCCCCAAGTCTAGAACAGATTATGGGAGGTGTACAGTACTACTTAGAGCCATGACTACATGGCACTCTATTCCACATCAAGTAACTCATGCAAACACTAAAAACAGATAGAAAATACACCTTATGGAACAGCGGGGACTGTGAAGAGACAATTACACAGGCACAGACACACGCATACACACACACATGATAACATACGCACTATGCATACACGTACATATTGATTTTGTGGTAGATATGTGGGGATAGAGTCATGGCCTGAGGGCACACACGTAATGTGGCAGCAGCTACTCTTCCTGGGGTCCAGCAAAATGAAGGCAGTTATATAAATGTTTTAAAACATTAAAATACATTTCCCAACAGATTTCCCAACACATTAAGTGTGTGCCCTCAGGCCACTACTCTGCTACCACAAATTGGGATCCATAATAAATACAAATACAATATTGTCACTGAGAAATTAAATGCTCAAGAAGCTCCCCATTTTTTAATTAACTGCCTTGCTATTGCTCTACAACACTATGGTAATATTCACTAGGCATGAAACGTAAGCAAACAGGCTGGAACAGGGAGGGACTACCTGAACTTGCCCAATAAGAAACACTAATTTCCGTTTTCTTTTGCAGGCCCAGCGCAAAAGAAAACGTGATTTACCTGTGTTTCATATATATTTTCACACTATGAGGTTGGAATAATACTGTAATAATAAATTGCGAAAATTATGTTTAAGAGCTGTTTGAAAAGGAAAGCCCAGATTCATTTTCAGCCTGTTTTGTTGGATGGAGTTTAGACCAATAAGAAATAGTTCCAAGCCTCTCTGCCAATAACAGCTAGTTTTCAGTTTTCCCCTCCCCACTCCAACCACTCCCAGACAGTCCTAGATAAATTCTTGCTTGAGAAATTACTCTTTGCTAAGAAGCTATTTTTGTTTCTTTTTGACCATTTTTTATTAAAAACAATCACAGTAAGGTACTTAATTGTTACCCAGAAATGATTTGATATTGAGATAAAAACAACTGCATTGGACCTTTAAAATGTTGTCTGCTGCAGGCAGACACGACCCAGGTTCTAGTCCGATCCTCGCCGGTTCCCACTGTAAACTTGTGAGGCCATTTGTCACAATGAATTACGCGAGTGGTGAGGACGAGTTTAATTTGGAGATTAACAAAAGAAGCCAGCGGGCTAGTCTGCCCTCACATTAGCTGGAGAAGAAAAAAATACATTTTTAATCGAGCGCAGAGCAAGGGACTGTGAGATTAAGGTAAAAATGTAAAATGGAGGGGGGGCAAGCTGGTGCAAATAACAGAGGTTGTGATACACGTATAAGTGAATGAGGGAAGCAGTGCTGCCGATCGACATCGGGATTCTTGGATTCTCCCACAGACACTTGCACAGCGAGGCTTGAGTCAACCATTACCATAACCGCTGACTGCATTTTCACTCTCTTTACCTGGAAACTTAAGCCACAATAATAGGGACTGGAGAATATAGAGGCCCCACATTTTGACTGAGGCGAATTGGCATGTTAATATGAATGTGGTAACAGCTGTGGTAAGGGTAAGTGCATACACCAGTAAGTAAGTAAGTAAGTAAGCCTTGTCTGAGCCAGAATGGATCATAGGCCCCTGGCCTATCTCCTGTTTCTGTAGCATGAGGCTACTTGATGTACAGCAGTGCCTTCAGAAAGTATTCACACCATTTTACTTTTTCCAAATGTTGTTGTATTACAGCCTGAATTTAAAATGTATTACATTGAGAGGTTTATGTCACTGGCCTACACACAATACCCTATAGTGGCAATTTGCAATTGTGTTTTTAGGATATTTTTTTTTTTTACAAATGAATAAAAAATGAAAAGCTGAAACGTCTGAGTGAATAAGTATTCAACCTTTTTGTTATGGCAAGCCTAAATAAGTTAATGAGTAAACATTTGCTAAACAAGTCACATGATAAATTGCACTCTGTGTGCAATAATGAATGACTACAGTATCTCTATACCCCACACATACAGATAATTGTAAGGTCCCTCAGTCAAGCAGTGAATTTTAAACACCACAAAGACCAGGGACGTTTTCCAATACCTCGAAAAGAAGGGCACCCATTGGTAGATGGGTACAAACATTTTGTTTAATTGAATATCCCTTTGAGCAGGGTAAAGTTATTATTTACACTTTGATGGTATATCAATACATTCAGCCACTACAAAAATACAAGTGTCCTTCCTAACTCAGTTGTCAGAGAGGAAGGAAACCGCTCAGGGATTTCACCACTTGGCCAATGGTGGCTTTAAAATAGCTGTGATGGGAGAAAACTGAGGACGGATCAACAACATAGTAGTTACTCCACAATACTAACCTAACTGACAGAGTGAAAAGAAGAAAGCCTGTACAGAAAAAAAATATTCCAAAACATGCATCCTGTTTGCAACAAGGCACTAAAGAAACACTGCAAAAAAAGCAATTCACTTTTTTTTGAGTGAAAAGTGTTATGTTTGGGGCAAATCCAATACAGCACATTACTGAGTACCACTATATTCTCAAGCATAGTGGTGGCTGCATCATGTTATGGGTATGCTTATAATTGTTAAGGACTGGGGATTTCTTCAAGATAATAAAGAAACGGAATGGAGCTAAGCACAGGAAAAATCCTAGAGGAAAACCTGTCGCAGTCTCCTTTCCACCAGACACTGGGGGATTAATGTACCTTCCAACAGGACAATAACCTAAAACACAAGGTCCAATCTACACTGGAGTTGCTTACCAAGAAGACATTGGATGTTCCAGAGTGGCCAAGTTACAGCTTTGATTTAAATTCACTTGAAAATCTATAGCAAAACCTGAAAATGGTTGTCTAGCAATGATCAACAACCAATTTGTCAGAGCTTGAAGAATTTTGAAAATAATAATGGGCAAATTATTGTACCATCCAGGTGTGCAAAGCTCTTAGAGACTTACCCAGAAATCTCTATGAATGGTGATTCTAACATGTATTGACTCAAGATATTTTATTTTTCATATTTAATATTTTACAAACGTTCAAATTTTTCTTCCTCTGACAGAGTATTTTGTGTAGATTGTTGATAAAAAAATGACAATTAAATCCATTTTAATCCCACTTTTTAACAACATAATGTAATGTAAAGGTGTGTGAATACTCTCTGAAGGCACTGTACACCCGCTGGACAGGACACTAGTTTGTCGCAAGGCCTTACCCCCAATCTATCACCTACATGCCTTGCATAATAACTAGTGTGCCAGCAAGCAGTATGTATGTATATCAGAATTACACAGACGGTTTCTCTTCTCACTTGTCAAGGTCGTCATGTGGTTGTCAGGAATGTTCCCTCAAATAATTTTGGGCACTGAGCAAAATTCAGGTCTGCTGAGTGCAAACTTGTAATGTTGTGAAATTTCTGTTCAACTTCCAGTGCACATTTACTGTGAACACTGAGGCTGTACCCACTTTAAGTTACAGTTTAAACAGTGGCCACGTAGGCTACTGTGGCTGTTTGATCATAATGTAGGCCTACCAGAGTGGCCTACCATCAAAAACAATGGAGAAAATGTATCCCATAACATTTTAACATGGAAATAGCTGCTCTATGGGGTGGCAGGTAGTCTAGTGGTTAGAGCATTGGACTAGTAACCGAAAGGTTGCTAGATTGAATAAAAAAATCTGTTGTTCTGCCCCTGAACAAGGCAGTTAACCCACACCAGGCCGTCATTGTAAATAAGAATTTGTTCTTAACTGACTTGCCTAGTTAAAGAAAGGTTAAATAATAAATAAATCAAATCAAATCATTCAGTCGACAGTAGCAGCCAATGTATGGTGTTCAATGTAGGCCTACATTCCATGAGACTTTAAAAAATAAAAACAGAGGGCTTGACATTAACCCGTTTATTCACTTGTCATTAAGACAAGGAGGTGACTGAATATGTTGTTGTGTTGGTTGATGCAAGAAATCACTTTACAAAATAAAATGCATTATTATTCCCATACCATTGTTATGGAGAATCAGACAAATTAAGCTAGCCTCTGCCTATTGGCTACTTAGCTAATTTAAACATGTTTGGGATAGGGGGCAGCATTTTCACGTTCAGATGAAAAGCGTGTACCGAGTAAACCTCCTGCTACTCAGGCCCAGAAGCTAATATATGCATATAATTAGTAGATTTGGATAGAAAACACTGAAGTTTCTAAAACTGTTTGAATGATGTCTGATGTCTAACAGAACTGATATGGCAGGCGAAAACCTGAGAAAAATCCAACCAGGAAGTGGGAAATCTGAGGTTTGTAGTTTTTCAACTCATTGCCTATCGAATATACAGTGTCTATGGGATCATATTGCACTTCCTGCAGCTCTGATTCTTTATGCCATACTGGTCTGTGTAAAGTAAGGGCTGAGTAGTGCATGTCAATGCAATATAATCCTACTCCGATACATTCTGCCACTCAGATTTTTCTTTAACATGACTTAAAAAACGTCAGGCTATGCAACATTAACCAATTAAATCGTACTGTAGCAATGAGGTTTATGCAGTATGCTGTAGGCCCAATACATTATCACTGCCTATTGGATTTGCTTCAATTGCCTTGCCAATGAATGTATTGTTATTCGGGCAATTTGGCGGTGCATCTGATGGTCAGTCTCAGCGAAGGGAGAGAGCCGCAAACTGAGGGTCAACCTTTCAACATCACTCCGCTCTCCCTTTCCTCCACTGACACTGACCAAAAAGGGACACCATCTTCCAGCTGATGGCGAAACTCGAGTTGCACCGCATTATTTCTGCCTCATGCACAAATTCATGTTGTTACTCCTATGAACAGAGAAAGTGAAATATTCCTTGATATTAAAAAAGACCCAAGCTGCTAATAATGACAACAACTCAAGCCTATAGATACACTTTCCTACTCTGCATTACTGCTACAGTGCTTGTTGTAGCGCTGAGTGGAAATAGGAAGAACGCACATTTTATAAAAGCATTGACCATGCCGAGTAAGAACTTAAACTCACTCATTAAAACAGCAGCTTTGCTCTAGTTTTCTTTTGTGCCTGCTACGTTACTGCAGACATGGTCATCTGAGCTATCCGATAGGCCAGCAGTAGATCTATAGTGCACTTGATTTGCTCTCTGAGTTTGTACCTTCAGACACATTGAATGGTTCAAAATGGCAACAGTTTGCCTTCCCAGCACACAGGGCAACTGAATCGGTTGCACCTACAGCCAACAGCCTGTGACGAATACAAAAAAATAGGAACACAAGGCTTTATCGTTGTTTTTTTAAAGAAATGTTTGGTGATCGACTAGGAATGCCTTGGAGATCGACTAGTCGATCGCAATCGACCGGTTGGTGACCACTGCTCTAGAAAGTAGAGTGAAGTTCAATCTCGTGCTTCTCTCTGTGGGCTGATGTTTCTGCGCGGCAGTCCCGGGGGAGCTGCGTGCAGTTGAGGGAACATTGGTTGTCAGATGGTTGATTTTGTGAGTGGTTGGTTGTCCTAGGGCGCTGGGTGGGTGGTGTTCATCAGAACCAGACCTAAGCGAAGCACACAGGCCAACTGATGATGGACTGTCAGCGCCGATGACATCACAGACAGGTCTACCTCAGCTCTCGCTGTTCTGATTGGCTTAACCTCCTGACAAGCCAATCGGACAGCAGAGACGGAGTGCCTCAACTCTCAGCATGAACCGGAGTAACGTTAGTCACTCTCACAAACTTCAATTTGTGGTTAATACAGTGTGCACAACCCATTTAAGGTTTTAAGCAAGTTAAAGTGTGAAGAAATTAGGTTTTTGATTCTCTTAGGGCGGGGGAGTGCTTTGATCTCGTGCAGCAGCGCAAGCGTTTCTTTCCTCCCCTCCCATCCAAATTGAAGAGGGAATTTGCTGCGGTATCTAATCGATCAGAGTTCAAAGGTGTCTTGGGATGTCATTTAAGAGGGATGTGATCAATGGGAAAGCCAGATAGAGAGAGAACCCCTTTGTGTTCAGATGAGAGGCTTTCCATCTGTCGACATCCTGCATGTATAAATACGGAAGGTAGCCTGGAGTCCAAACTGACATGCTCTTTATCATTTATTTTATTTTATTAGGGTATTTTGGACAGTATGGAAATCCTAAGGGGATACAGTCAGGTTTTGAACCCCGGTTTTCAGTGGGGAGATTTGTGCCTGGAGTGTTACCACTTGGTGAAGCATAACAGTTTGGATTTCAGGCTAAAGGAGAGGACCCATGTGCTCTGAAATCTGGGCACAAACACACTTACAGCCTAATTTTGTGTACTCATCCGTCGCTGTGCATTACTCACACTTCAGGCAACCTCAGCGGCAGCACGTCGAAACACGGTCTCCGACGACTTTTGATTGATGGTTCGTAACACTGTCGTCGTGGTGATACTGCACTTTCCTTGACAAGGTCAATCCATTCCAGAAACCCTATTTTTATATGGCAAAGGCATTCCATATTGGCAATAAGAACATAGAGACTTCCTTTGAGACGGCTTCTCCTTTGACTTGTTTATCGAAATATGCAGCCGTCTTCTGCGTGTGTTTTCATCAAGACTCATACATGTTTCATTAGCTCACTTCAAACCCATTCCTGAGCTCCCACCCTCCTGGTTGGACCTTTAATGCTCTTTAAAGGGGGGTGACAAATTAAATTCTGTCATTTACAAATAATTGCTTATGGAAAATAGATTGGGTGGTGGAAAAAAATTACCAATAGTGCTAGGTCTGTCTCTCTCTCTCTCTCTCTCTCTCTCTATCGCGCTCTCTCTCGATGGAAAATGCTAATTGATGCTGAAAAGAAAATAACAACACAATATACATTTCATTCCCTCTTGACGGACAACACCCTGCTTATTTTTTATAATCAATCTCGGTATTGCATGTTACATTTTTACAGACATATAAATGATTGCTGAATCAATATACCTGTCTTCTTGATAAGCTCGACTGGGTCTATGAGATTCGAAAGCATGTGAAGTGTATTGTCTTAGTGTAACAGACCACACACACACACACACCATGTGCAAGTTGAATGGGGCTCGGGCAGTGTGATAGAGATGGTGCACGGAGGGGGAATGTGTACAATCTCCCCTCCATATTTTGATATTTCCCTGGAGTCATTTTCTCACCATTCATCTGATTAACTGGAGATCTCTCTCCTCGCCCCTGCCTTGTTGACAAGCTCTTTCTGGCGCACTCAAACACACACACACACACACACACACACACACACACACACACACACACACACACACACACACACACTAGCCGGGCCTGTTTAGAATGCCAATTCTCACTACCCCCCCCCATAATTCTGTTTATTTTTTATAAAATAATTCCCCATTGGGGATAGTTATGAAGAAAATCCAGATAAATAGAGAGATAGAGAGAGAGAGAGACCAGCAAACACAATGCAAAAACTAGAGAGGCAGTGTCACGTTCGTCATAAGGAGGAGACCAAGGCGCAGCGTGATAGGATTAAGGAAGAACAGTTAAACAAACTAACAAAACAACAAAATGAACGTGAAGCTATGATAAACCAAGTGCTGACACAGGCAACTACAAATAGACAATACAAAAAACTAAACCAACCACCCTTGTCACACCCTGACCTAACCAAAATAATAAAGAAAACAAAGATAACTAAGTTCAGGGCGTGACAGTAACCCCCCCCCCCCCCCCCAAAGGTGCAGACTCCCGGCCGCAAACCTAAACCTATATGGGAGGGTCTGGGTGGGCATCTAACCTCGTTGGCTGCTCTGGTTTTGGACGCCGCCCCCCTTCTTTACACTGAGTCCGCTCTTTTATCACCCACCCGTGGATCATCGTCGGAGGCTCTGGACTGCGGATCCTCGCCGTAGGCCCCGGGCTGGGGACCCTTGCTGCGTGGATCATCGCCAGATGTTCTGGGGACCGTCGCTGGAGACCCCGGACTGGGGACCATCGCTGGAGACCCCGGACTGGGGACCGTCGCTGGAGACCCCGGACTGGGGACCGACGCTGGAGACCCCGGACTGGGGCCCGTCACTGGAGACCCCGGACTGTGTCCCATTGCTGGAGACCCCGGTCTGTGGCCCATCGCTGGAGACCCGGACTGTCTCCCGTTGCTGGAGACCCCGGACTGAGGACCGACGCTGGAGACCCCAGACTGAGGACCGACGCTGGAGACCCCGGACTGGGGACCGCCGCTGGAGACCCCGGACTGAGGACTGACGCTGGAGACCCCGGACTGGGGCCCGTCGCTGGAGACCCCGGACTGTGTCCCGTCGCTGGAGACCCCGGTCTGTGGTCCGTCGCTGGAGGCCCCGGACTGTGGCCCTTCGTTGGAGGTTCCGGACTCTGGCCCGTCGTTGGAGGTTCCGGACTCTGGCCCGTCGTAGGAGGTTCCAGTCTGTGAACTGTCGCCGGACGCTCTGGACTGGTTACTGTCGCGGAACGCTCTTGACTGGGTACTGTCGCCGGACGCTCTGGACTGGGTACTGTCGCGGGACGCTCTGGACTGGGTACTGTCGCGAGACGCTCTGGACTGGTTACTGTCGCCGGACGCTCTGGACTGGGTACTGTCGCCGGACGCTCTGAACTGGGTACTGTCGCGAGACGCTCTGGACTGGGTACTGTCGCCGGACGCTCTTGACTGGGTACCATCGCCGGACGCTCTGGACTGGGTAATGTTGCCGGACGATCTGGACTGCCGAGGCGCACTGTAGGCCTGGTGCGTGGTGCCGGCACTGGTGGTACCGGGCTGGTGACACGCACCTCAGGGCGAGTGCGGGGAGGAGGCACAGGATACACTGGACCATGGAGACGCATTGGAGATCCAGGACATAGAGCTCAATGCATCCTGGCTGGATGCCCATTCTAGCTCAGCGACTGCGAGGAGCTGGAATAGAGCGCACCGGACTAGAATAGCGCACTGGAGACACCATGTGCATCTCTGCATAACACGGTGTCTGACCAGTTACACGCTCCCCACGGTAAGCACGAGGAGTTGGCTCAGGTCTCCTACCTGACTCAGCCAATCTCCTCGTGTTCCTCCCCTTCCCCCAAAAATCTTGGGGCTGCCTCTCGGACTTCCGTGCCTGCCGTGTACCTTCATATCGTCCGGTATTTTTCCTCGTAGTATCGCCGTTACGCTTTCGCT
The DNA here is from genome assembly GCF_013265735.2 of Oncorhynchus mykiss. Classification (NCBI taxonomy): domain Eukaryota; kingdom Metazoa; phylum Chordata; class Actinopteri; order Salmoniformes; family Salmonidae; genus Oncorhynchus; species Oncorhynchus mykiss. Next base: position 20,001,170 of record NC_048574.1, read on the forward strand.
GCCTCTATCTCCTCCTTAGGACGCCGATACTCCCCCGGCTGTGTCCAGGGTCCTGCTCCATCTAATATCTCCTCCTTAGGACGCCGATACTCCCCCGGCTGTGTCCAGGGTTCTGCTCCATCTAATATCTCCTCCTTAGGACGCCGATACTCCCCCGGCTGTGTCCAGGGTCCTGCTCCATCTAATATCTCCTCCTTAGGACGCCGATACTCCCCCGGCTGTGTCCAGGGTTCTGCTCCATCTAATATCTCCTCCTTAGGACGCCGATACTCCCCCGGCTGTGTCCAGGGTTCTGCTCCATCTAATATCTCCTCCTTAGGACGCCGATACTCCCCCGGCTGTGTCCAGGGTTCTGCTCCATCTAATATCTCCTCCTTAGGACGCCGATACTCCCCCGGTTGTGTCCAGGGTCCTGCTCCATCTAATATCTCCTCCCAGGTCCATTTCCCCATTTAGCGCTGTTCCTCCCTTTCACGCTGCTTGGTCCTGGTTTGGTGGGTTATTCTGTCACGTTCGTTATAAGGAGGAGACCAAGGCGCAGCGTGATAGGAATACATACTTCTTTAATTAACGAAGAACACTTAAACAAACTAACAAAACAACAAAATGAATGTGAAGCTATGATAAACCAAGTGCTGACACAGGCAACTACACATAGACAATACAAAAAACTAAACCAACCACCCTTGTCACACCCTGACCTAACCAAAATAACAAAGAAAACAAAGATAACTAAGGTCAAGGCGTGACAGGCAGAGAGGATATACAGTGCCTTGCGAAAGTATTCGGCCCCCTTGAACTTTGCGACCTTTTGCCACATTTCAGGCTTCAAACATAAAGATATAAAACTGTATTTTTTTGTGAAGAATCAACAACAAGTGGGACACAATCATGAAGTGGAACGACATTTATTGGATATTTCAAACTTTTTTAACAAATCAAAAACTGAAAAATTGGGCGTGCAAAATTATTCAGCCCCCTTAAGTTAATACTTTGTAGTGCCACCTTTTGCTGCGATTACAGCTGTAAGTCGCTTGGGGTATGTCTCTATCAGTTTTGCACATCGAGAGTGAAATTTTTCCCATTCCTCCTTGCAAAACAGCTCGAGCTCAGTGAGGTTGGATGGAGAGCATTTGTGAACAGCGATTTCAGTTATTTACACAGATTCTCGATTGGATTCAGGTCTGGACTTTGACTTGGCCATTCTAACACCTGGATATGTTTATTTTTGAACCATTCCATTGTAGATTTTGCTTTATGTTTTGGATCATTGTCTTGTTGGAAGACAAATCTCCGTCCCAGTCTCAGGTCTTTTGCAGACTCCATCAGGTTTTTTACCAGAATGGTCCTGTATTTGGCTCCATCCATCTTCCCATCAATTTTAACCATCTTCCCTGTCCCTGCTGAAGAAAAGCAGGCCAAAACCATGATGCTGCCACCACCATGTTTGACAGTGGGGATGGTGTGTTCAGCTGTGTTGCTTTTACGCCAAACATAACGTTTTACATTGTTGCCAAAAAGTTCAATTTTGGTTTCATCTGACCAGAGCACCTTCTTCCACATGTTTGGTGTGTCTCCCAGGTGGCTTGTGGCAAACTTTAAACGACACTTTTTATGGATATCTTTAAGAAATGGCTTTCTTCTTGCCACTCTTCCATAAAGGCCAGATTTGTGCAATATACGACTGATTGTTGTACTATGGACAGAGTCTCCCACCTCAGCTGTAGATCTCTGCAGTTCATCCAGAGTGATCATGGGCCTCTTGGCTGCATCTCTGATCAGTCTTCTCCTTGTATGAGCTGAAAGTTTAGAGGGACGGCCAGGTCTTGGTAGATTTGCAGTGGTCTGATACTCCTTCCATTTCAATATTATCGCTTGCACAGTGCTCCTTGGGATGTTTAAAGCTTGGGAAATCTTTTTGTATCCAAATCCGGCTTTAAACTTCTTCACAACAGTATCTCGGACCTGCCTGGTGTGTTCCTTGTTCTTCATGATGCTTTCTGCGCTTTTAACGGACCTCTGAGACTATCACAGTGCAGGTGCATTTATACGGAGACTTGATTACACACAGGTGGATTGTATTTATCATCATTAGTCATTTAGGTCAACATTGGATCATTCAGAGATCCTCACTGAACTTCTGGAGAGAGTTTGCTGCACTGAAAGTAAAGGGGCTGAATAATTTTGCACGCCCAATTTTTCAGTTTTTGATTTGTTAAAAAAGTTTGAAATATCCAATAAATGTCGTTCCACTTCATGATTGTGTCCCACTTGTTGTAGATTCTTCACAAAAAAATACAGTTTTATATCTTTATGTTTGAAGCCTGAAATGTGGCAAAAGGTCGCAAAGTTCAAGGGGGCCGAATACTTTCGCAAGGCACTGTCGAAAATGATAGAGCTGGCAGGAGAGAGAAGGGAAAAAGAGAGCAGCATCCCCATGATAGCTTTCACATCTCTGAGCAAACATTATCCACCGGGGCACAAGGAGGAGAGCCGCCAGCCACCGTCTGTAAAACAGATTACAGTTCTGTCAGCAGAGCTGGAGTCACGTACACACACACAGGCTCGCGCACAGACAGATAGACAGACACACAAGTATTCAGACACACACACAGGCACATGCATCCGTATTCAAATAGACATGCACACACGCATGAACCCACACACAAAGACATATACACATACATTAGTATACATGTGTAGCACTCCTCAGCCTGAAGTGTCCCCACATGTGCCGCTGAGCAGCTAGATGCTTCAGGAGGGTGCCAACTGCTAAGACACTTCAGGATGGCAGTTACGTGTGATAGTGAGGCAGAGGTCCTGTGTTCGAGCATCGGTATGAGCCAAATCAGGAGGAAGCGGTACTCGCTAAGCAAGCAGAGTGACGTTTTTTACACATGCACACACACACATACCTGTCTAACACACACAAATGCACGTACGTATATACATGCCTGTTCAAATGCACACAAACACACACACCGGCCTCGCACAGACTGGTTGAGTAATTTATAGGGTTGCAAAATTCCGTGAACTTTAAATTCCCTGGTTTTCCCGAAATCCCGTTTGGGGGATTCCCAGAATCAGGATTTATTTAAATTTGAATTTGTTCTGTTTTAACATTAACGCAAACCCATACCCTTAGCTTAGCCACACAGGGGTTGGTGCCTAACCCGTGGAGGTTCTTGCGTTGTAAAAGTCTTAACAAGCACACAAGCCCTGCAGTGGGGTCTCACATTTTGACCTTGCAATTTGATGTTTGGACAATGCAGTGTGGTCCCTCGCAATTCTCTCTCCTTTGTGGAAGTTGGACTAACGTCTAGAATCGGCGTGACTCCAAGAATGGACATGAGTTTTTGATAACATGTTGCCGTAATTATAGCCTTGTGCTGTGTTTTTACAAGGAACTGGGTATTTTCACATCACAGTCAATGGTACCAGTATTGTGCCTAATGCCCTAACCATAAGCCATTAGTATCCCATAACCATAACTATCCTCAACTTATTCTACCATTTTACTGTTTGACTAGCATTCTTAACAGTTATGGCAACTCCTAGACTTCCTGTATGGGATTTCCATTCATTCATTTCTTTGCTCAAACATGGCGGTGCAAGTGTAATCTTAGTTAATTTGTTAGCGCAGTATGTTCATTATATCTAAATCATTGGTAGTTAAACCTCTTCAACTAGCTGGTATGAGCATGTCATGAGATGTCACAGAGGTTGTCTATGGAAAATACTTTTTATGCAGCATCAGCCCCTTTTCCTCCTCCTGAAAAGATAAGCTTGTCCTGCCGTGATGACTCGAGAATACCAATTCCCTTTTTAGCATAAGGATGAGGTGAAAAGTATAGATAGAGAGGGGGAAGGCGGAAAGAGAGAGAGGTGGTGTGTAGAGTGTGTGTGTGTCAGGAAAAGAAAGAGAGGATGAGAATGGAAGAGAGAGATACATTCAAAGAGCAAGTGAGTGAGAGAGCAAAAGAGAGGGAGAGAAGGGAAGAGAGAGATACAGGAATACAAAAAATGGGAGAAAGAAAGATAGAAAGGATTAAAGAGAGATTCAGTCACAGAGATGGAGAGAGAGAGAGGAGCAAGACATACAGAGGGAAAAGGGAGGTAGAGATGTACACAGATACAAAGAGAGAAAGGGGTGGGAAGAAATTACAGGGAGGAGTACAGAGAATAATCTGGCCCAAGGAAGAAATATCAGCCAATCTCCCAGAACGTTATCCTAGGCACAGTGATCCTTGCAGCAGGTTTCTTAGATTTCCTCTCGTTTTATCCACCCTACTGTAATGAATATTAAATTCAGCCTGTGAATAATGAAGCCTATCTTACATAAATTAAAGAGACAGGCTGAATTCCCTCTGGTTCAATCACTATGAATATTAAAGGCAAATTCACAAGGTTACTAAGAGAGAGACAGAAAGAGAGGGAGGATGAAGAGAGTGAGAAATAAAAGAGAGAGAGAGGACAGATAAAGAGGTGAGCCCGCAGCGAGAGAAAAGTAGACCCGTTTAATTTAAATCGGGTGCCACCGTGTAATTATTTTGGTCACGGTTGCGAACAAGCCTTGAAAATGGGGACAAATTGACTCGCTCGACAGGGTTAACGCCGCCGCATCGGCATATTCGTCCTCGCTTTCGTATATCTAAATGTTGAGGGGAGGCGGTTTGACGGCAACAGGTGATGAAGCTATTGACTCAGGCCTTACCTGTGGGTCCAGAAGTGTCAAAGAGTTGGTGTTTGTAGGCTTTTGTTCCACTTCCCCTCCCACAGTTCACCTTGGGGTGACATAATCATTGGAATTTGGCAACTATGTGATTAGGAGATTTGGAGGTCTTGATGATAGCCTAATTCATCATACACTGCTACGTACAATTTCAAACAAGGATATATGCTCTTCTATGAACAGCAGAGTCAGGAGGGCTGCTGGATGAGAACTGGTAAAAGACCATTCAGAACAGTAGGTGCTCTTTGGATGGGTTCCTGATTCAGTCTTCCAGTCTTCATATTTTAAAAGAATCCAAGGCCAAACGCGGAAGTGTGACATTTAAAAAAATCAAATCAATCCTGGTTGGTGCAGTGCTGCAATTTAAATGTTCTAAAATTATAGAGTGCCTTGGAATCTTTGGGAATATCAGGATAGATACTGTAGTTGGGTTGGAAGCAGCTGACTGCTTACTCTGCAGTGTGCATCATGTGGTGATAAGGGACAGCATATGGTGGGAGAGAATCTTGAGTGAACACGGGTGGAGGAGGATGGCTTGGAGGGGGGGGGGGGGGGGGGGTTGGAGAAGGATGTTGGAGCCTCCCTCCATGGCTCATGCAGCTGACTCACTACTTGCTCTGGGATCGGAGCGAGGAGGAACTTGTGAAAAGAGCGAACAGGAGCTGGTGGAGCTGATCCATTCCGCACCATCTGGTGTCCTGCCACATTATCTCCTCAACACTCGCAGACAGAGAACACACCGCTGGGTGATGGGCGGCACTCAGTCTCACCTTTATAACACACAGCTGGCTGGCACTCAGTCTCACCTTTATAACACACAGCTGGGTGTCACTCAGTCTCACCTTTATAACACACAACTGGGTGTCACTCAGTCTCACCTTTATAACACACAGCTGGCTGGCACTCAGTCTCACCTTTATAACACACATACATTTTAGTAATTTAGAAGACACTCTTAATCAGAGAGACTTACAGTAATGAGTGCATATATTTTCATACGGGTCCCAAGTAGGAATCAAACTCACAACCCTGGCATTGCAAGCGCCATGCTCTACCAACTGAGCCAAACAGGACACACACACATATATACAGTTGAAGTCGGAAGTTTACATACCAAACAGGAGTAATTAAAACTTGTTTTTCAACCACTCCACATATTTCTTGTTAACAAACTATAGTTTTGGCAAGTAGGTTAGGACATCTACTTTGTACATGACACAAGTAATTTTCCAACAATTGTTTACAGACAGATTATTTAACTTATAACTTACTGTATCACAATTCCAGTGGGTCAGAAGTTTACATACACTAAGTTGATGATGTCATGGCTTTAGAAGCTTCTCATAGGCTAATTGACATCATTTGAGTCAATTGGAGGTGTACCTGTGGATGAATTTCAAGGCCTACCTTCAAACTCAGTGCCTCTTTGCTTGACATCATGGGAAAATCAAAAGAAATCTGCCCCCAAAAAAGATTGTAGACCTCCACAAGTCTGGTTCATCCTTGGGAGCAATTTCCATCTGTACAAACAATAGTATGCAAGTATAAACACCATGGGACCACGCAGCCGTCATACCGCTCAGGAAGGAGACGCGTTCTGTTTCCTAGAGATTAACGTACTTGGTGCGAAAAGTGCAAATCAATCTCAGAACAACAGCAAAGGACCTTGTGAAGATGATGGAGGAAACAGGTACAAAAGTATCCATATCCACAGTAAAACAAGTCCTATATCGGCATAACCTGAAAGGCCACTCATCAAGGAAGAAGCCGCTGCTCCAAAACCGCCATGAAAAAGCCAGACTACGGTTAGCAACTGCACATGAGGACAAAGATTGTACTTTTTGGAGAAATGTCCTCTGGTCTGATGAAACAAAAATAGAACTGTTTGGCCAAAATGACCATTGTTATGTTTGGAGGAAAAGGCTTGCAAGCCAAAGAACACCATCCCAACCGTGAAGCACGGGGGTGGCAGCATCATGTTGTGGGGGTGCTTTTCTGCAGGAGGGACTGGTGCACTTCACAAAACAGATGGCATCATGAGGCAGGAAAATTATGTGGATATATTGAAGCAACATCTCAAGACATCAGTCAGGAAGTTAAAGCTTGGTCGCAAATGGGTCTTCCAAATGGACAATGACCACAAGCATACTTCCAAAGTTGTGGCAAAATGGCTTAAGGACAATAAAGTCAAGGTATTGGAGTGGCCATCACAAAGCCAGCCCTGACCTCAATCCTATAGAAAATTTGTCGGCAGAACTAAAAAAGCGTGTGCGAGCAAGGAAGCCTACAAACCTGACTCAGTTACACCAGCTCTGTCAGGAGGAATGGGACAGAATTCACCCAACTTATTGTGGGAAGCTTGTGGAAGGCTACCCAACATGTTTGACCCATGTTAAACCATTTAAAGGCAATGCTACCAAATACTAATTGAGTGTATGTGAACTTCTGACCCTCTGGGAATGTGATGAAAGAAATGAAAGCTGAAATAAATAATTATCTCTACTATTATTCTGACATTTCACATTCTTAAAATAAAGTAGTGATCCTAATTGACCTAAAACAGGGAATTTTTTACTAGGATTAAATGTGAGGAATTGTGAAAAACTGTATTTGGCTAAGGTGTATGTAAACTTCCGACTTCAACTGTACCGTAGACACATGCACATACACCAACGTATTTATCTGTAAAACATATTAGATAGAACAGCATCATTCCCACACATTTTATGGCTGGTAGATCAAGACAAACATAATGAACTGTCATTTACGTTTTATGTGTTATAGAGTAGTGTGTGTGGGTGGTGGTACTTGGACATCCCTCTTCTACTATAATATAAGAGTTATGATACCATCAGCTGAAGCAGGTAGGCCCATGTACTGTCTGAAATCCCTACCACAGCATGGCAAAGACTTTGGTTTAAAATATGTTCAGGTTGTTCTACTGTTCCCTCTGTAGCATCCACACAATATGATCAGAACTGCTTCTGTCGGCCACAACAAACCATCTATCCACCAAACCGTTGTGTGTTCTCTATTTCTGACACTGTGCGTTGCTGCCGTCAAACGACAACCAAAAAGGCTGCCAAAATTGCACAACTCAATTTGCCGGCTTAAATGGAGAGTGTGTTTTAAGACAGTCGCCCTGGAAAGGGACGTTTTTATAGCCGTTTGTTTCTTAATTACAGATTTTAATTGAATATAATGCGAAATCTCCTCGGTTGCCTTTAGCAGCGCGTCCTCGCTACAATAGAGTAATCCTTCCACCCACTAGCTCATTCAGGGCTTCTGACAGTGAGCAATGTTTTTCAGCCAACCGGCGCATGGAGAATCCATTGGCTTTGGCCAGGGGAAAAGGGCTGTCGTGCTTTTGGAATCCCGTCGCTGAAACATACTCTGCACACAAACACACAGGTATACGCACACACAGATGTATACATACACACACTCATGTACGTACACAAGCACGAATGCACGTAAGCATACATACAGAAGAATACACACACTCAAACACACATACACACATTTAAATGGGTCGAGAAATGCCAGACAATTCACCAGATGTATAACCAGCCATAAACGAGCCGACAGTGTGTTTCTCCATTGAACTTTATGTCCATGATTCCCTGAGAACCTGGGCTGTTTCAACAGCTGACATGGCCTTGGAAGCCGAACAAGCTCATCACTGAGAATATGCCTCAGGTTTGCCGATAACCGAAATGAGCACTACTGACATTTCTATATCGCAGTAGACAGCACTCAGAATTGTAGATTTGCCTCGAAACGACCACAAACTGATCCTTCATTTCCAACGCTTGTGTAAAGATACGGAGGTGGAGGGTGAATTTATACAGTGTTTAATTTATTGATTTGAGTCAGCTTGGATTTTGTGATTCTGTATTAGACGCCTAACTCCCTCAGATGGCTTTTTAATTTGGCGCTATCAGAATCGCTAACAGGAACACAGCTGGGATATCTGCCTAGTCAGCCTGTGCAAAGAGAGGGAAGAGGAGGGGGGGGGGGCTTACCTTAACAAATTAACAGCAATTGACGAGTGATTTGATTTCCCCATTTCGTCTCAGGAGCAGAGAACATTTTGCAGGTTGAAAATGGGATAAGGTGCGTTAATTCACCCACATGCAATGAATCAAAGTGGAGGGCCTTGGAGTTTTATGGTCGGACATGATTCAGAGGGAGAGTGGTGACATGGGTCTGGAACAACGGTTGTAAAAATCAGCAAAAACCATCAAATCCACATCACAGGTGACTGGGAGTTTAGTCGGCCATTCTGAAGTGGGAAGCTTCCTCCAGTTTAAAACCAGTATAAGAAGCCATATGTTGAGGAGGAAATGGAACATTAAGAAGTTAACTGCCTGTAGAGTGTGTATAGTGTGGAGGACAAGTATGATGATTCTTTAAATTGGTTTAGTTAATTAAAAGCTAGATTGTTTCTCCTCACAGTTGTTTCTCCCCGTGAGTAAGCGTCTGCTACAGGTTAGATAACGTTAAGGACTTACAGATGTAAGATCTTAATTTGAGCCAGTTTGCTACAGCAGGAAAATAATCCTGCAGCAGGACATTTGAATTATTATGAGGATTATAATTCATGGACATTTTGGTAGGGGTTGATACATTTTCCGTAAGGGAAAATCTATACTTTTTAAACTCAAAAGAGGTTTTAAATGTCCTGCATTGAAGGAAAGTTATCTTGCAACAGGGTGATCAAATGAAGATCATACATCTGTAATTTGTAAAGATCTATGCTTGCACATATAAAAGTTTGGCTTGAGAAGAGTAGGTAGCAAACTAAATAAATCCGTTTTGAGGAATGTCAAAATGGACGTGTGGATAAGTTGACGGCAAGCCAAAAAATAATCAGAGCACATTCAAATTTAGCCAACAGTACATCCTTGCCCTTCACTGGTACTCTTCAATGCCAACCCTGTTCAACATACATGATGAAATGGAGAGTCATGCAGACATTAACAGGGTTGGACATTGATGAGCATAGTGAAGGGCAATGATCTATCTTTGTTGCACCTTTGTGGTTTTACTGTTGACCTACAAAGCATTACATGGGCTTGCTCCTACCTATCTCTCTGATTTGGTCCTGCCGTACATACCTACACGTACGCTACGGTCACAAGACGCAGGCCTCCCAATTGTCCCTAGAATTTCTAAGCAAACAGCTGGAGGCAGGGCTTTCTCCTATAGAGCTCCATTTTTATGGAACGGTCTGCCTACCCATGTCAGAGACGCAAACTCGGTCTCAACCTTTACAGGGGCTGAGTCACTGGCTTACTGGGGCTCTCTCATACCGTCCCTGGAAGGGGTGCGTCACCTGAGTGGGTTGATTCACTGATGTGGTCATCCTGTCTGGGTTTCAACTGACCTGAGCCCTAGGACCATGCCCCAGGACTACCTGACATGATGACTCCTTGCTGTCCCCAGTCCACCTGACCGTGCTGCTGCTCCAGTTTCAACTGTTCTGCCCTATTATTATTCGACCATGCTGGTCGTTTATGAACATTTGAACATCTTGGCCATGTTCTGTTATAATCTCCACCCGGCACAGCCAGAAGAGGACTGGCCACCCCACATAGCCTGGTTCCTCTCTAGGTTTCTTCCTAGGTTTTGGCCTTTCTAGGGTGTTTTTCCTAGCCACCGTGCTTCTACACCTGCATTGCTTGCTGTTTGGGGTTTTAGGCTGGGTTTCTGTACAGCACTTTGAGATATCAGCTGATGTACGAAGGGCTATATAAATACATTTGATTTGATTTGATTTGTGCCCCCCAAAAGTTCACATTGTTCTGCTCTCAGATGATTTCCCCTCTATGCTCTTCATAGTCATAGAGAATAAATTATCTTTGCTTTTCGAGTGCTCGTTTTGTGACTGAGATGATTTACAGAGTGATCATGGCCGGCATCTGTGAGTGGCATTACCACGGGACAGATAAGGCTGGGTGGCAAGGAGGAGAGACCGACAGATGAACCACATCTCATCTGGAGATTTAGGACTGCGGTGGGGGGTGGGGGTGCATCGTTGTCCACTCAACTTTTTCTCAACATCGGCAGACGGACGCATTGACTATAACCTCACACGGATCTTATGAAATCGACATTAAAAGAGAACTTCATTAGAAAGATAGTCAAGATACAATCGGGGCGATTTATAGAGTCAAAATGGCCACCCCGTTGACATTGACACATGGTCATGAATAATGCAGTGTATTCCATATGATCCAGTCCCTCGTGGATCAGATAGATCCTTTGATTTGATGGGAGCTCTTATGATGCAAGGAAAGGCAAGGTCTTGCTCTCAAGGTTGTTATAGGTACGTTGTTGTATGCTAGTTTTGGTTGTCACTAATATTTATTTTGATTAGCTGATTTAAAAAAAATGGTTTACCTTTATTCAACTAGGCAAGTCAGTTAAGAAAAACATAATGTTTTCAATCACAGCCTAGGAACAGTGGGTTAACTGCCTTGTTCAGGGGCAGAACGACACATTTTTACCTTGTCACCTCGGGGATTTGATCTTGCAACTTTTCGGTTACTAGTCCAACGCTCTAACCACTAGGCTACCTGCTGTGATTAAAGGTGTTTCCATTGTAAATCAGCATTTTAGTGGAAGAGAAGTAGACAAATCTATGTATTTAACTTTGGGATACAAACTATGCACCTGGTGTCAATGAGAGTAACTTTTGTAAGCGAGAGGGGAAGACGAGAGAGCATCTGGAGGCCTGTCTTCCTCTCCACCCTGTGACACATCTCTCCTTTCTCCATTTCTCCTCTCACATTGTGTTCTATTTTGACATTCCATGGAGGGAATAAACACAGATACTTGTATACTTCTCTCTCCCCTAGGCCACAGGCTACAGCTGACAGACCAAGGCTGCTTGTCCTCCCTCAGTAAGCACTTGACTGTAGACTAAACCAGACGATGAAGGATGTGATGAATGATGTGACAATTAATGTCTGTCTGTTCACCCCGCTACTATATAGAAGGCAGAGACCGTACAGGTGCATCAAAGATTGATAAACAGCTTGATAAATTGAGATTGATAAAGAGATTGATAAACAGCTTCTATCTCCAGGCCATCAGACTGTTAAACAGTCATTACTAGTTGGCTTCCATCCAGGACCATGCCCTGATCCTAAGACACTGTCACTAACTGGCTACTACCCAGTACTCTATCCTGCACCTTAGAGACTGCTGCCCAATGTACATACAGTTATTGAACACTGGTCACTTTAATGTTTACATAGTGTTTTACCCACTTCATGTATATATAGTGTATTCTAGTCATGACTCATCCTATATAACAACCGCTGAACATACCTTTTCTATTCATATACTGTCCATACTGTTTATACACACCATTCACATACATATACACTGAGTGTACGAAACATGACATAGACATGACATAGACTGACCAGGTAAATCCAGGTGAAAGGTATGATCCCTTATTGATCCCTTATCCCTTACTGTTAAATCCACTTCAAATCAGTGAAGATGAAGGGGAGGAGACACGTTACAGAAGGGTTTTTAAGCCTTGCGACAATTGAGACATAGATTGTGTGTGCCATTCAGAGCATGAATGGGCAAGACAAAAGATTGAAGGGTCTTTGAACGAGGTATGTTAGTAGGTGCCAGGCACACAGGTTTGAGTGTGTTAAGAACTGCAATGCTGCTGGGTTTTTCACGCTCAACAATTTCCTGTGTGTGTCACGACTTCTGCCGAAGTCGTTGCCTCTCCTTGTTCGGGCGGTGCTCGGCGTTCGACGTCACCAGTCTTCTAGCCATCATTGATCCTTTTTTCATTTTCCATTGGTTTTGTCTTGTCTTCCCACACACCAGTTTTCAATCCCATTCATTACCTGTTGTGTATTTAACCCTCTGTTTCCCCTCATGTCTTTGTCAGAGATTGTTTTATTGTCAGAGTAGTGTGATTGTTGTATAGGTGCGCGTCGGGTTTTCGTACCCATGTTTGTGTGTTTATGTACATTTAGTGTTATGGAGCATACTCTGTGGACTTTATTAAAAGACTCCATTTTATACTCCATTTGACTCTCCTGCGCCTGACTTCCCTGCCACCTATTACACCTACGCCTTGACAGAATCTCTGACCTTGAATATATGAAGTCAGCAGGAGAGGACAATATGCCCATGGAGCTGGAGGAACGCGTTCAGGAACAAATGAGGGAGCTTGACGTTATCAGCTCCGTCATGGATCACATTGTCATGGAAATGGATCGCTGGGAGAGACGGGGAGTCTCTCCAGCGCCACCACCACCACAACCGGAATCTCCGTGAACGTTTTTTCCTCTCCGGAATCGAGGATCCATTTATCCCTGCCTACGGGATACAACGGAGATACTGCTGGCTGCCAGGGTTTCCTCCTTAAACTGAACTTGTATCTAGCCACGGCCTCCCCAGTACCATCTGACCGTGAGAAGAGTTACGCCCTCATCTCATGCCTCACCGGGAAAGCCCTGGAATGGGCCAGCGCTGTGTGTAGTAGGGAGGATGCGGCGCTGGACCATTTTGAGGAGTTCACCCGCCAATTCCAGATAGTATTCGATCACCCACCTGAAGGCAAAGCAGCGGGTGAGCTTCTCTATCATCTGAGGCAGGAGACGAGGAGTGCACAGGATTTTGCTTTGGAGTTTAGGACCTTGGCTGCCGGCACTGGATGGAGCGACAGGGCCCTGATCGACCATTACCGTTGTAGTCTACGCGAGGACGTCCGTCGGGAGCTGGCCTGTAGAGACACCACCCTCACCTTCGACCAGCTGGTGGACATGTCCATCAAGCTGGACAACATGCTGGCTACTCGTGGACGTCTAGATCGGGGTCTGGTTGTTCCATCCTCCCGCACCCTCTCTCCTGAACCTATGGAATTGGGAGGGATGGTGAGCAGGGATACCGGAGGGGGTTCCCGCTCGAGCACCATTCAAGATCGCAGAGAGCACACTGCTGATCGGTGCCGGGTTGGTTCCTCTGGGAATAGAGAGGGCAGGCAGGGCATTCTGGCGTCACCCCAGGTGAGTAGGCACCATTCTCATCCAGAGCCCTCTGCTGCATTAATGTTTGTCTCTGTCTCTTTTCCTGATTTTTCACTGCATTCCCAGTATAAGGCGCTAGTAGATTCGGGTGCGGCTGGGAATTTCATTAATAAAAGTCTAGCTCATAGTTTAGGGATCCCTATTGTTCCTGTGGATATGCCTTTCCCTATTCATGCCTTAGATAGTCGACCATTAGGGTCAGGGTTTATCAGGGAGGTAACCGCACCTTTGTGTATGATAACGCAGGAGGGTCACAAGGAGAATATTAGTATTTTCCTTATTGATTCTCCTGCGTATTCTGTGGTGCTAGGCCTACCCTGGTTAGTTTGTCATAACCCCACTGTTTCTTGGCCACAGAGGGCTCTCACGGGGTGGTCGCGAGAATGCTCAGGTAGGTGTTTAGGGGTTTCTGTTGGTGCTACTACGGTGGAAAGTCCAGACCAGGTCTCCACCGTGCGCATTCCCCCCGAATATGCCGGTTTGGCTCTCTTACAGAAGGCGACTCAATTACCACCCCATCGACGGGGGGATTGTGCGATAGATCTCCTGGTAGACGCTGCATATCCCAAGAGTCACGTGTATCCCCTGTCGCAAGCGGAGACGGAGGCTATGGAGACATATGTCTCTGAATCCCTGCATCAGGGGTTCATTCAGCCATCCATTTCACCCGTCTCTTCGAGTTTCTTTTTTGTGAAAAAAAAGGATGGTGGTTTACGCCCGTGCATTGATTATCGAGGTCTTAATAAAATCACAGTGAAATATAGTTACCCGCTACCTCTGATCAATATGATTATTGAGTTAATGCACGGGGCACGTTTTTTTTCACAAAATTGGATCTCAGGAGTGCGTACAATCTGGTGCGTATTAAGAAGGGTGATGAGTGGAAGACAGCATTTAGCACCACCTCAGGTCATTATGAGTACCTGGTCATGCCATATGGGTTGATGAATGCTCCATCAGTTTTCCAATCATTTGTAGATGAGATCTTCAGGGACCTGCACGGGCAGGGTGTAGTGGTGTATATCGATGATATTCTGATATACTCTACTACACGCGCCGAGCATGTGTCCCTGGTGCGCAGGGTGCTTGGTCGCCTGTTGGAGCATGATCTATATGTCAAGTCTGAGAAATGCTTGTTTTTTCAACAATCCATCTCCTTCCTAGGGCATCGGATTTCCACTTCAGGAGTGGAGATGGAGAGCGACCGCATTACAGCCGTGCGTAATTGGCCGACTCCAACCACGGTAAAGGAGTTGCAGCGTTTTTTGAGGTTTTCCAATTACTACCGGAGGTTTATCCGGGGTTTTGGTCAGGTGGCAGCTCCCATTACCTCACTGCTAAAGGGGGGTCCGGTGCGCTTGCAGTGGTCGGCTGAGGCGAACAGGGCTTTTGAGCACCTGAAGACTCTGTTTACTTCGGTGCCTGTGCTGGCTCATCCGGATCCCTCTTTGCCATTCATAGTGGAGGTGGACGCATCCAAAGCTGGGATAGGAGCAGTGCTCTCTCAGCGTTCGGGTACCCCACTGAAGCTTCGCCCCTGTGCTTTCTTTTCAAAGAAGCTCAGCCCGGCGGAGCGAAACTATGATGTAGGTAACCGAGAGCTGTTAGCTGTCATAGAAGCTTTGAAGGTGTGGAGGCATTGGCTTGAGGGGGCTAAACACCCTTTTCTCATCTGGACTGACCACCGCAATCTGGAGTATATCCGGCAGGCGAAGAGATTGAATCCTCGCCAGGCAAGGTGGGCCATGTTTTTCACTCGTTTTGTGTTTACTCTTTCTTACAGACCAGGCTCCCAGAACGTTAAGGCAGACGCATTGTCTCGGCTGTATGACACAGAGGAGCGGTCCATGGATCCCACTCCCATACTCCCAGCTTCATGTTTGGTGGCGCCAGTAGTGTGGGAGCTGGACGCGGACATTGAGCGGGCGTCACGTGCAGAGCCTTCTCCCCCTGAGTGTCCAGCTGGTCGTCTGTACGTTCCGTCTGCTGTCCACGACCGATTGATATATTGGGCTCACACGTCACCCTCCTCTGGTCATCCTGGGATAGGTCGGACGATGCGCTGTCTTGACGGGAGATACTGGTGGCCCACTTTAGCTAAGGACGTGAGGATTTATGTTTCTTCCTGCTCGGTGTGCGCCCAGTGCAAGGCTCCTAGACACCTGCCCAGAGGTAAGATACAACCTCTACCCGTTCCTCAACGGCCGTGGTCGCACCTGTCGGTTTTTGACTGATCTTCCACCTTCACAGGGTTACACCACGATCCTGGTCGTTGTGGATCGGTTTTCTAAGTCCTGTCGTCTCCTCCCTTTGCCCGGTCTCCCTACGGCCTTACAAACTGCAGAGGCCCTGTTTACACACGTTTTCCGGCACTATGGGGTGCCTGAGGATATAGTGTCTGATCGGGGTCCCCAGTTCACATCAAGGGTCTGGAAGGCGTTCATGGAGCGTCTGGGGATCTCGGTTAGTCTTACCTCAGGTTTTCACCCCGAGAGTAATGGGCAGGTGGAGAGAGTTAACCAGGATGTGGGTAGGTTTCTGCGGTCTTATTGCCAGGATCGGCCGGGGGAGTGGGCGAAGTTCGTGCCCTGGGCAGAGATGGCTCAGAACTCGCTACGTCACTCCTCCACTAACCTTACTCCCTTTCAATGTGTATTAGGGTATCAGCCGGTTCTGGCTCCTTGGCATCAGAGCCAGACCGAGGCCCCTGCGGTGGACAATTGGTTTCGGCACGCTGAGGAGACCTGGGAGGCAGCCCACGTCCACCTTCAGCGTGCCATAAGGCACCAGAAAATTGGCGCAGACCGTCGCCGCAGTGAGGCCCCAGTGCTCGCACCAGGGGACAGGGTCTGGCTCTCGACCCGAAAACTGCCCCTTCGCCTGCTCTGCCGGAAGCTGGGTCCGCGGTTTGTAGGGCCGTTCAAAGTCCTGAGGAGAGTGAACGAGGTATGTTATAGGTTACAACTACCCACTCATTACCGTATTAACCCCTCGTTCCATGTGTCTCTCCTCAGGCCGATGGTGGCTGGCCCGCTCCAGGAGGCTGAAGTGCGTAATGTTCCTCCGCCTCCTCTAGACATCGAGGGGGTTCCGGCGTACTCTGTTCGATCCATTTTGGATTCGAGATGTCGGGCGAGGGGCCTTCAGTACCTCGTAGACTGGGAGGGGTACGGGCCGGAGGAGAGATGCTGGGTTCCGGTGGAGGACGTGTTAGATCCTTCCATGTTATCAGAATTCCACCGTCTCCATCCGGATCGCCCTGCACCTCGCCTTCCGGGTCGTCCCCGAGGCCGGTGTCGACGCGCAGCTGGAGCCGCGCGTCAGGGGGGGGGGGGTACTGTCACGGCCTCTCCTTGTTCGGGCGGTGCTCGGCGTTCGACGTCACCGGTCTTCTAGCCATCATTGATCCTTTTTTCATTTTCCATTGGTTTTGTCTTGTCTTCCCACACACCTGTTTTCAATCCCATTCATTACCTGTTGTGTATTTAACCCTCTGTTTCCCCTCATGTCTTTGTCAGAGATTGTTTTATTGTCAGAGTAGTGTGATTGTTGTATAGGTGCGCGTCGGGTTTTCGTACCCATGTTTGTGTGTTTATGTACATTTAGTGTTATGGAGCATACTCCGTGGACTTTATTAAAAGACTCCATTTTATACTCCATTTGACTCTCCTGCGCCTGACTTCCCTGCCACCTATTACACCTACGCCTTGACAGTGTGTATCAAACTTGACACAACAGTGGGGAGCATTGGAGTCAACATGGGCCAGCATCCCTGTGGAACGTTTTCAACACCTTGTAGAGTCCATGCCCTGACGAATTGAGGCTGTTCTGAGGACAAAAGGGGGTGGAACCCAATATTAGGAAGGTGTTCATAATGTTTTGTACACTTAGTGTATTTATATTCCGGACTCATTAGATTGATGTTGCTCATTCTGATATTGCTAATTCTGATATGCATTAAAAGCTTTTGGATTATGTGTGTATTGTATTGCTAGATATTGCTGCATTGTTGGAGCTAGAACATCTGCAAAACTGTGTACGCGACCAATAAACTTTGATTTGTGATGCATTCACCTGCTATTCCTCTCCCATAAGATAAAGGAACTTACTGTATTCTCTACAGCAGTCCTCGGATAAGAACATCACACTTACTATGTATGCACGCACGCACGAACACACAGGCACACACAGTCTTGTACATCTAACCTTGTGGGGACACACAGTTCAGTCCCATTTCAAATCCTATTACCCATAACCCTAAACCAAACCCATACTCTTACCTTAACCCAAAAACCTAACCCTAAAACTAAACCTAGCTCCTAACCCTAATTCTACACACACACACACACACACACACACAGCCTAGTTCACACACCTTTGTAAAGATGACAAATACATAGTTCACACCCACACAGAAATCTTCC
Source organism: Oncorhynchus mykiss (assembly GCF_013265735.2). Classification (NCBI taxonomy): domain Eukaryota; kingdom Metazoa; phylum Chordata; class Actinopteri; order Salmoniformes; family Salmonidae; genus Oncorhynchus; species Oncorhynchus mykiss. The sequence continues at coordinate 20,019,394 of NC_048574.1, forward strand.
AACATGACACAACCCACCACATATCCCCTGCCTTTGCACTCCCATCATTTAAATTGTTTTATGCAATACCACGCTATAACGATTGCATCCTTTACACTTTGACTCGAGGCATGGCAATGTGTACTTTATTATACAAATTGTCCTGCAGACAGTCACAGAGTAGTCGGGTTCCTCCCAGAATCTATGTATTTTATTCCTGCCTAATTGCCTAACTTCAATATTAATGAGTTTCTCCAGCCGTTGCTGTAATCCCCGCAGAAACACTATCAAGAAGAAGCCCAGGCATTTCTTATGCAGCGTGGAAAACAAGGATGCTTCTCAAATGGCACCCTATTCCCTATATAGTGCACTACTTTTTACCAGAGCCCTATTGGCCCAAGTAGTGCACTACTGTATATAGGAAATAATGCTATTTGGGATGCAACCCAGGAGTTTTTCAAAAACTACATTTTAATCCGCCTTAAGAAATACAATCACAATTTTGTGGTACAGAAGGAGTTAAGAAGTGTACTTATTTCCCCAGCTGTCAGTTGCACCGTTGCAGACTCTTAAACCCAAATCAACTCTGAGCACAGTTAGTCTCTTGAAATATGGGTAAACTTGAAATATGGGTATGTTTGATCAGAGAATCAAACAATGCAGCTATTATTTTTCTAGTCATGCATCACCAGTATCTTATTTGTATTAGATCCTGCCAAAGCTGTGTCCAGTGGAAGAAGATTGTTGTGGCCTCATGTCCGACCTGGAACAAAGAGGACCAAGTACAGATGTAGGATCTTCATTTGATCACTCTGCAGAACAGGTATTGCAAACTTGTAGTGGTTTCAAGGTTTAAAAAGCTTCTAAAGTTTGTAATTTCCACTTGAAAATGTCAGACTTGATTTGTCCTAAAAAAAACATATCAACCCCTACCAAAATACCCATTAATTATAATGCACACAATAATTCACATTTCTTGCAGGATTATTTTCCTGCTGTGAGAAATTGATCAAATTAAGATCCTGCGTCTGTAAATAAGTTTTAGACCCCTGAATCGAAATCTGCTGGATATGTGCATATAAGCTGAAACCGTATACTTGAGTTGGACTAACATACAATGTGATTTGAAAGTTGTTTTGAAAAAAACTTTAGAATGGGGGTGCAACGGTTCAACAAACCCACTGTTTGGTCCATATTGAGGTTTTGGGGTCATGGTTTGCTTCGGTTTCGGTACAGAAGGGGAAAAAATTAAATGTCATTTGCAATGTTCCTAGCATTGTCTGTTGTGACAGGATTGTTATGTTGGGCCTCTCAAGTTTAGACTCTGATGCTGCATTTGTAACCATGTGGGAGGTGGGAATTTATCAGTTGTGATGTTGTAAATATCAGTTGGATGCATTCATGTGAACGCCTCCCTCTGCAACTGGATCCTGGACTTCCTGACGTCTTCGTGTCTCTCCCTGATGGTGAAGGTAGGCAACAACACATCCGCCACGTTGACCCTCAACACGGGGCCTCAGGGGTGCGTGCTTAGTCCCCTCCTGTACTCCCTGTTCACCCACGACTGTGTGGCAATGCATGACTCCCAACAATATCATTAAGTTTGCTGACGACACAAAGTTGGTTGGCCAACAACAATGAGACAGCCTATAGGGAGGTCAGTGACCTGGCAGCAAGACAAAGGAGCTGATCGTGGACTACAGGAAACGGAGGGCCGAGCAAGCCTCAGTCCACATTGATGGGGATGTAGTGGAGCAGATCAAGAGCTTCAAGTTCCTCTGTGTCCTGCCACCCAAGTCTTAGACTGTGCTCTCAGCTACCGCAAGCGGTACTGGAAGTCTGGAACCAAGAGGACCCTGAACAGCTTCTTCCCATCATTCCAGCCCCGTACCGTTTATTGCAACACGTAGACATTTCTGTTTCATGTTTGATAGGATTACGATACATTTTAATTTCTTACCTTGCTCTGAGTGGGCGTGAACTTTATAGTGCACATGACTGTTCACAAGACACACGAGGTAGAAGTTCTGTTTATTTCATTCAATGTATGGTTTCCTTTGTTCATATTTCCCTTTCCTGGGTTATGTCGGAGTTCCGTGTGTCTGTTGCCGCTTTCAAAACCTCTGGGTACTCGGAACTGGGAACTTGGAAATCTCAGACTTCCGACTTCAGTGCGTTCGAAACAACTGGGAACTCAAAAAAATGAGCTCAGATTGGAAAATAATCTATTTGGTCATCCAACACGAAATTCCAACTCGGGAACTCGGGCCTCTTTCTAGAGCTTCGACTTTCCGACCTGAAGATCACTGACATCATGATTTTCCCGAGTATTTTTCTGAGTTCTCAGTTGTACTGACCGCGGCATAAGTCCTATGTCTCTGAAATTTTTGTTATGCTTAATAGGAGTGCACGCGCCTCAGTGTGTATATAAATGGGCTATGTGGCCTGCGCCCCACGCTTTGTAGTCAGAACGTTGAATAAGAGTGTGACGACCCTCCTACTCTGTCTGCCGAATTCTTTCTCTTGCTCTTGTTTTCCTTAATAGGATGTGGGCGGAACCGGGAGGGTCGTCAGTGAAATGGGACACACCTGGGCTCGGGTGTGTCCCAGGATAAATGCACCTCTTCCCCATTCATTGAGGAGACTCTCTCCATGCAAATCAAATCAAATCAAAATATATTTGTCACATACACATGGTTAGCAGATGTTAATGCAAGATGTTAATGCTAGTTCCGACAATGCAGTAATAACCAACGAGTAATCTAACCCAACAATTTCACAACAACTACCTTATACACACAAGTGTAAAGGGATGAAGGATTTGTACATAAAGATTCCATGAATGAGTGATGGTACAGAATGGCATAGGCAAGATGCAGTAGATGGTATTGAGTATAGTATATACATATGAGATGAGTAATGTAGGGTATGTAAACATATAAAAGTGGCATTGTTTAAAGTGGCTAGTGAACAATGCCACTTTTATATGTTTACATACCCTACATTATTCATCTCATATGTATATACTGTACTCGATACCATCTACTGCATCTTGCCCATGCCGCTCTGTACCATCACTCATCTGTGCAGACACAGATTTTGGTTGTGGCATTTTTGTGGCTGTTTTTGGTTGTTTGCGTTGGCACCTTTCAACATCCCTCATTATCACATTTATGCACACAACCACTTACACTACTGATTGATTACTGACTACACACACCATTGTTAAAAACTTCTTATGGATCAAATCCCTTTAGCGGGATCTATTTGACAACATCCGGTGAAATTGCAGAGCGCGAAATTCAAAACAAATTATTTGAAATATTCAACTTTCATACAATCACAAGTGCAATAAACCAAATTAAAGCTTAACTTCTTGTTAATCCAGCCACCATGTAAGATTTCAAAAAGGCTTTACGGCGAAAGCAAACCATGCGATAATCTGAGGAAAGCACCCCATCAAACAAACACATGACAATCATATTTCAACCCGCCAGGCGCGACACAAAACTCAGAAATTACGATATAATTCATGCCTTACCTTTGAAGAGCTTCTTCTGTTGGCACTCCAATATGTCCCATAAACATCACAAATGGTTCTTTTGTTCGATTAATTCGATTAATTCGATTAATTAATTCCGTCATTATCTCCAAAATGTCCATTTATTTGGCTCATTTGATTAAGAAAAACACCTGTTTCAACTCACCCAACATGACTACAAAATATCTAATAAATTACCTGTAATCTTTGTCCAAACATTTCAAACAACTTTCCTAATCCAACTTTAGGTATTTTAAAATGTAAATAATCGATAAAATTTAAGACGGGATAAACTGCGTTCAATTGCAGATAAAATGAAAGTGGAGCGAACTTCAGGTCACGAGCCTCAAACAAAACAGTCCATTTGGCTATACACCCAGAAAGGAAATGGCTACATCTTCATTTCTCAAAAGAAAAACATCAACCAATTTCTAAAGACTGTTGACATCTAGTGGAAGCTATAGAAACTGCAAGCATATTTATATTAAAACAGGCTTGCCATAGAAACCCAATGTAAAACAGATTGACCTCAAAAACAAAATTCCCTGGATGGATTGTGCTCGGGGTTTCGCCTGCCAAATCAGTTCTGTTATACTCACAGACATTATTCAAACAGTTTTAGAAACTTCAGAGTGTTTTCTATCCAAATCTACTAATAACTAACTAACTATGTATATCCTAGCTTCTGGTCCTGACTAGCAGACAGTTTATTTGGGGCACGCTTTTCATCCGGGCGTGAAAATACCACCCCCTATCCCAGAGAGGTTATTAAATATATTTAGTTTACTTTAGTTAAATACATATATTTTGTTATTCCATATCTCCACATTGTCTCCTTGTTACGCACTTTGGACCGGTTCGTGACAAGAGGAAACGATTGTTCCATGTTGCATGGTGTTGAAATATCATAATAAATCATTCAATCTGATTGAGATGGATGTACCAATGTAACAATACAGTAGATGTGGAAATATCCTTTTACATTGTAGAACCAGTTTATTGGTTGTAATTGCCAACTGGGTAATTCTATGGTCCTGGGAGCCCAGGGTTTACAGTGGGGCAAAAAAAAAGAAAGTATTTAGTCAGCCACCAATTGTGCAAGTTCTCCCACTTAAAAAGATGAGAGAGGCCTATAATGTTCATCATAGGTACACTTCAACTATGAGAGACAAAAGGAGAAAAAAAATCCAGAAAATCACATTGTAGGATTTTTAATGAATTTATTTGCAAATTATTATATAAATTATTAAGTGGGAGAACTTGCACAATTGGTGGCTGACTAAATACTTTTTTGCCCCACTGTATATTATGTAGGCCTACCTGTTTGAGCACCTGTCTTTGACAGATTCGATTTGGTTTCTCACGGGGAGGCTGTACAGTTTTAACCTCTACCAGTGTCCGTTCAGATAGGACAGGTTAAGCCTGATACAGTGGCTATTTGTTTTGGGCTATTGCCCGTTTATATTTAGTAAATCTGCTTTTATATTTTGTATGATATGGCGCTTTCACCATTGAATCACCAAGACCTGTAAATAATTCTACACTCTGAGCATGTCAATCTGCCTTGCCTTCTGCTGATTTCATGCCCTTATGACTACTACAAAGTCCATATTTTACACAGTCTAATAAAGATATGTTGTAGACAAAACACCAAAAAGGGCTGTCTGGTAGGCTCAATAAATGGACATAGATTTGTAGTTGAACAAGTCGTTGCATGTATAGATTTAGTTTTTACTTGACTTGAAAACTTGTGACTTGACTTGCTCTTAGAACACACAGCTTGGGATTTGACTCGAGTATTGACTCGTTTTACCTCAGGTACTGTATGTTCTTTTGCAAACTGTCTGGGACTCGTTGTTTACCTGTTAATACGCAAACACTCAAAGATATTTTACCTACTAAATCAAAGACTAAATTAACTGCAATACACTGGTCTCAAATATATTAGCATAACTAGGCTACACAGCTCTTATAGGCTAAATTGCGCTGCCAGATCCCGTACAGGGGGAGAGACTCGAAAGCCCAGCTAGCCTAGCTGGCTCGCTGAACTCAAATGGAGGCCGCTATTGAACATTTGCAATGTTGCAAGAGCTGCGTTTAATTTGCTTTATTCCGGGACAACGTGGACCGTGCTGACTTTCAACGTAGCAACTACTTGCTTGCGGAGGACTACAGAAGCAAAGTAGCTACTCTTAGCAAGCAAGTAGCAAACCTACATAAGCTACTGGGGAACCCATGCCCACCTACTTTTTATTTTTCGTCCACCCCAGTAGACGGACACCGCTCTGGTCTGGGGGAGGTTTCGCCACCGTGTCTTTATTTTCCACCATAATTTGCAAATAAAATCATAAAAAATCCTACAATGTGATTTTCTGGCCGACTGGCCGGTGCTAGGCAGGGTTCCATCCCTGAAGGGGTCTCCCACTTCCCTGGAGAAGGAGCTGATCTCGACCCAACCAACTAGCCATGGCGGCACATCACTCGCCGTGGAAGTCAAAGAAGGCGTCCTCTGGCACCTGGGGTCTCCATGGAGATGTTGAGCCCGGAACTGACACAGACCAGAAACAGCTTTGCCGCCCTGGATCCAGAGGTTCCAGTGCCTTCGTCCGTGGTGGCTTCCCAATAAAGATCGGATCCAGAGGTACCTGTGTCTTTGTACATGGCTCTGTCTCCCTCTCTGGTAGCTTCTACCTTGGGTTCACAGGCAAAGGCAAAAACCCTCTGCTACCCAGGAGCACGAGTACAGGAGATAACATTGCTGCTTCCGACTGTTCTACCACAGATGCCGGGAGCTGGGGTCAAACGACATCAGGAAGGCTAGCTTGGAACATTTGAAAATTGATTTTAAAGAACTGATTTTAGCATTAAAAGACAGAAATGCCAAGGCAGTGTTGCCGTCTATATTCAGAAGCACATTCCTGTAAAGCTTAGAGACAATCTAATGTTAAATACTGTTGAAGTAATATGGCTACAGGTTTGTCTGCCTCACCTAAAGCCCATTCTTGTGGGAAGCTGCTATAGACCACCAAGTGCTAACAGTCAGTATCTGGATAATATGTGTGAAATGCTTGATAATGTATGTGATATCAACAGAGAAGTATATTTTCTGGGTGATTTAAATATTGACTGGCTATCATCAAGCTGCCCACTCAGGGAAACATTTCAAACTGTAACCAGTGCCTGCAACCTGGATCAGGTTGTCAGTCAACTTACCAGGGTAGTTACAAACAGCATAGGAATTAAATCATCAACAGGTATTGATCACATTTTTACTAATGCTGCAGATATTTGCTTTAACTTCTTATGGCTGCAGGGGCAATATTGAGTAGCTTGGATGAAAGGTGCCTAGAGGTGCCCAGAGTAAACGGCCTGCTCCTCAGTTCCAGTTGCTAATATATGCATATTATTATTAGTATTGGATAGAAAACACTCTGAAGTTTCTAAAACTGTTTGAATGATGTCTGTGGGTATAACAGAACTCATACGGCAGGCAAAAACCTGAGAAGAAATCCAAACAGGAAGATGGAAAACTGAGGTTGGTCGATTTTCAACCCAGCCCCTATTGAATTCACAGTGGGATATGGATGAAGTTGCAATTCCTAGTGCTTCCACTAGATGTAAAATGTCTTTAGAAACTTGAATGAGGCTTCTACTGTGTTGTGGGGCTGAATGGGAGCTGAATGAGCCAGGTGTATGGCAGAGAGCCAAGGGCTGGTCACGCGCAATTCACATGATAGCGACCTGCGTTCCATGGCTTCTCTACAGACAAAGGAATTCTCTGGTTGGAACTTTATTGAAGATTTATGATAACAACACCCTAAAGATTGATCTATCTTAGGGCGGCAGGGTAGCCTAGTGGTTAGAGCATTGGACTAGTCATTGAATGGTTGCAAGTTCAAATCTCTGAGCTGACAAGTTACAAATGTGTCATTCTGCCCCTGAACAGGCAGTTAACGCACTGTTCCTAGGCCATCATTGAAAATAAGAATTTGTTCTTAACTGACTTGCCTAGTTAAATAAAGGTTAAAAAAATATATACAGTGCCTTGCGAAAGTATTCGGCCCCCTTGAACTTTGCGACCTTTTGCCACATTTCAGGCTTCAAACATAAAGATATAAAACTGTATTTTTTTGTGAAGAATCAACAACAAGTGGGACACAATCATGAAGTGGAACGACATTTATTGGATATTTCAAACTTTTTTTAACAAATCAAAAACTGAAAAATTGGGCGTGCAAAATGATTCACCCCCCTTAAGTTAATACTTTGTAGCGCCACCTTTTGCTGCGATTACAGCTGTAAGTCGCTTGGGGTATGTCTCTATCAGTTTTGCACATCGAGAGACTGAAATGTTTTCCCATTCCTCCTTGCAAAACAGCTCGAGCTCAGTGAGGTTGGATGGAGAGCATTTGTGAACAGCAGTTTTCAGTTCTTTCCACAGATTCTCGATTGGATTCAGGTCTGGACTTTGACTTGGCCATTCTAACACCTGGATATGTTTATTTTTGAACCATTCCATTGTAGATTTTGCTTTATGTTTTGGATCATTGTCTTGTTGGAAGACAAATCTCCGTCCCAGTCTCAGGTCTTTTGCAGACTCCATCAGGTTTTTTTCCAGAATGGTCCTGTATTTGGCTCCATCCATCTTCCCATCAATTTTAACCATCTTCCCTGTCCCTGCTGAAGAAAAGCAGGCCCAAACCATGATGCTGCCACCACCATGTTTGACAGTGGGGATGGTGTGTTCAGCTGTGTTGCTTTTACGCCAAACATAACGTTTTGCATTGTTGCCAAAAAGTTCAATTTTGGTTTCATCTGACCAGAGCACCTTCTTCCACATGTTTGGTGTGTCTCCCAGGTGGCTTTTGGCAAACTTTAAACAACACTTTTTATGGATATCTTTAAGAAATGACTTTCTTCTTGCCACTCTTCCATAAAGGCCAGATTTGTGCAATATACGACTGATTGTTGTCCTATGGACAGAGTCTCCCACCTCAGCTGTAGATCTCTGCAGTTCATCCAGAGTGATCATGGGCCTCTTGGCTGCATCTCTGATCAGTCTTCTCCTTGTATGAGCTGAAAGTTTAGAGGGACGGCCAGGTCTTGGTAGATTTGCAGTGGTCTGATACTCCTTCCATTTCTATATTATCGCTTGCACAGTGCTCCTTGGGATGTTTAAAGCTTGGGAAATATTTTTGTATCCAAATCCGGCTTTAAACTTCTTCACAACAGTATCTCGGACCTGCCTGGTGTGTTCCTTGTTCTTCATGATGCTCTCTGCGCTTTTAACGGACCTCTGAGACTATCCCAGTGCAGGTGCATTTATACGGAGACTTGATTACACACAGGTGGATTGTATTTATCATCATTAGTCATTTAGGTCAACATTGGATCATTCAGAGATCCTCATTGAACTTCTGGAGAGAGTTTGCTGCACTGAAAGTAAAGGGGCTGAATAATTTTGCAAGCCCAATTTTTCAGTTTTTGATTTGTTAAAAAAGTTGGAAATATCCAATAAATGTCGTTCCACTTCATGATTGTGTCCCACTTGTTGTTGATTCTTCACAAAAAAATACAGTTTTATATCTTTATGTTTGAAGCCTGAAATGTGGCAAAAGGTCGCAAAGTTCAAGGGGGCCGAATACTTTCGCAAGGCACTGTATCTAAAAGTTTTCATCCGACGTTCAGATGGACCTGCACGAGCGTTTGGATTTGTGTACTAAACGCGCTAACAAAAGTAGCTACTTGGACATAAATAATGGACATCATCGAACAAATCAATCATTTATTGTGGAACTAGGATTCCTGGGAGTGCATTCTGATGAGGATCATCAAAGGTAAAGGATTATTTATATTGTGATTTCTGATTTCTGTAGACTCCAACATGGTGGATAATTTTATTTATTTTCTGAGCGCTGTCTCAGATTATTGCATGGTTTGCTTTTTCTGTAAAGTTTTTTTGAAATCTGAAATCTGAATCTGAAATCTGTGGTTGCATTAAGAAGAGGTATAGCTATAATTCCATGTCTATAACTTACATTTTCATCTACATTTATGATGAGTATTTCTGTTGAATTAATGATGCTATACAAAATCACTGGATGTTTTTGGAACTAGTGAACGCGCCAATGTAAACTCCGATTTTTTTTATATAAATATTAACTTTATCAAACAAAACATGCATGTATTGTGTAACAAGACGTCCTATGAGTGTCATCAGATGAAGATCATCAAAGGTTAGTGATTCATTTTATCTCTATTTGTGCTTTTTGTGACTCCTCTATTTGTCTGGAAAAATGGCTGGGTTTTTATGCGAGTTAGTGGTCACCTAACATAATTGTTTGTGGCGCTTTCGCTGTAAAGTCTATTTGAAATCGGACACTGTGGTGGGATTAACAACAAGATTACCTTTAAAACGGTATAAGATACATGTACAGTGGGGCAAAAAAGTATTTAGTCAGCCACCAATTGTGCAAGTTCTCCCACTTAAAAAGATGAGAGAGGCCTGTAATTTCCATCATAGGTACATTTCAACTATGACAGACAAAATCAGAAGAAAAAAAATCCAGAGAATCATATTGTAGGACTTTTAATGAATTTATTTGCAGATTATGGTGGAAAATAAGTATTTGGTCAATAATAAAAGTTTATCTCAATACTTTGTTATATACCCTTTGTTGGCAATGACAGAGGTCAAACGTTTTCTGTAAGTCTTCACGAGGTTTTCACACACTGTTGCTGGTATTTTGGCCCATTCCTCCATGCAGATCTCTTCTAGAGCAGTGATGTTTTGGGGCTGTTGCTGGGAAACACAGACTTTCAACTCCCTCCAAAGATTTTCTATGCGGTTGAGATCTGGAGACTGGCTAGGCCACTCCAGGACCTTGAAATGCTTCTTACGAAGCCACTCATTCGTTGCCCGGGCGGTGTGTTTTGGATCATTGTCATGCTGAAAGACCCAGCCACGTTTCATCTTCAATGCCCTTGCTGATGGAAGGAGGTTTTCACTCAAAATCTCACGATACATGGCCCCATTCATTCTTTCCTTTACACGGATCAGTCGTCCTGGTCCCTTTGCAGAAAAACAGCCCCAAAGCATGATGTTTCCACCCCCATGGTTCACAGTAGGTATGTTGTTCTTTGGATGTAACTCAGCATTCTTTGTCCTCCAAACACGACGAGTTGAGTTTTTACCAAAAAGTTATATTTTGGTTTCATCTGACCATATGACATTCTCCCAATCTTCTTCTGGATCATCCAAATGCTCTCTAGCAAACTTCAGACGGGCCTGGACATGTACTGGCTTAAGCAGGGGGACACGTCTGGCACTGCAGGATTTGAGTCCCTGGCGGCGTAGTGTGTTACTGATAGTAGGCTTTGTTACCTTGGTCAGCTCTCTGCAGGTCATTCACTAGGTCCCCACGTGTGGTTCTGTGATTTTTGCTAACCGTTCTTGTGATCATTTTGACCCCACGGGGTGAGATCTTGCGTGGAGCCCCAGATCAAGGGAGATTATCAGTGGTCTTGTATGTCTTCCATTTCCTAATAATTGCTCCCACAGTTGATTTCTTCAAACCAAGCTGCTTACCTATTGCAGATTCAGTCTTCCCAGCCTGGTGCAGGTCTACAATTTTGTTTCTGGTGTCCTTTGACAGCTCTTTGGTCTTGGCCATAGTGGAGTTTGGAGTGTGACTGTTTGACGTTGTGGACAGGTGTCTTTTATACTGATAACAAGTTCAAACAGGTGCCATTAATACAGGTAACGAGTGGAGGACAGAGGAGCCTCTTAACCTCTTAGAGCTCTAGGGGCGCTATTTCATTTTTGGATAAAAAACGTTCCCGTTTTAAGCGCGATATTTTGTCACGAAAAGATGCTCGACTATGCATATTCTTGACAGTTTTGGAAAGAAAACACTCTGAAGTTTCAGAATCTGCAAAGATTTTGTCTGTAAGTGCCCCAGAACTCATTCTACAGGCGAAACCAAGATGATGCATCACCCAGGAATTAGCAGAATTTCTGAAGCTCTGTTTTCCATTCTCTCCTTATATGGCTGTGATTGCGCAACGAATGAGCCTACACTTTCTGTCGTTCGCCCAAGGTCTTAGCAGCATTGTGACGTATTTGTAGGCATATCATTGGAAGATTGACCATAAGAGACTACATTTCCCAAGTGTCCGCCTGGTGTCCTGCGTCGAATTCGGTGCGCAATTGCCAGCTGCTTCCACTTTACCATTTGATTCAGGGGAGAAAGCATGTGTCCAAGAACGATGTATCAATGAAGAGATATGTGAAAAACACCTTGATGATTGATTCTAAACAACGTTTGCCATGTTTTCAGTCGATATTATGGAGTTAATTTGGAAAAAAGTTTGCGTTTTGAGGACTGAATTTATGGATTTTTTTTGGTGGCCAAATGTGATGTATAAAACGGAGCTATTTCTAATACACAAGGAATCTTTTTGGAAAAACTGAGCATCTGCTATCTAACTGAGAGTATCCTCATTGAAAACATCAGAAGTTCTTCAAAGGTAAATGATTTTATTTGAAGGCTTTTATGTTTTTGTTAATGTTGCGTGCTGGATGCTAACGCTAATGCTAACGCTAAATGCTAACGCGAAATGCTAACTCTAGCTAGCTACTTTTACACAAATTATTGTTTTCCTATGGTTGAGAAGCATATTTTGAAAATCTGAGATGACAGTGTTGTTTACAAAAGGCTAAGCTTGAGAGATGGCATATTTATTTCATTTCATTTGCGATTTTCATAAATAGTTAACGTTGTGTTATGCTAATGAGCTTGCTGATAGATTTACACAATCCTGGATACAGGGTTTTTTTCATAGCTAAACGTGACGCAGAAAACGGAGCGATTTGTCCTAAACAAATAATCTTTCAGGAAAAACTGAACATTTGCTATCTGAGAGTCTCCTCATTGAAAACATCTGAAGTTCTTCAAAGGTAAATTATTTTTTTGAATGCTTTTCTGTTTTTTTGTGTAAATGTTGCCAGCTGAATGTTAATGCTAAATGCTACGTTAGCCATCAATACTGTTACACAAATGCTTGTTTTGCAATGGTTGAGAAGCATATTTTGAAAATCTGAGATGACAGTGTTGTTAACAAAAGGCTAAGCTTGAGAGCTAGCATATTTATTTCATTTCATTTGCGATTTTCATGAATAGTTAACGTTGCGTTATGGTAATGAGCTTGAGTCTGTATTCACGAACCCGGATCCGGGATGGGGAGATCAGAAAGGTTAAAGAAGAAGTTACAGGTCTGTGAGAGCCAGAAATCTTGCTTGTTTGTAGGTGACCAAATACTTATTTTCCACCATAATTTGCAAATAAATTCATTAAAAATCCTACAATGTGATGTTCTGGATTTTTTTTTCTCATTTTGTCTGTCATAGTTGAAGTGTACCTATGATGAAAATTACAGACCTCTCTCATCTTTTTAAGCGGGAGAACTTGCACAATTGGTGGCTGACTAAATACTTTTTTGCCCCACTGTATGTTTGAGGAATTTTAATAATGAGATTTCTGTTGTTTTGAATTTGGCGCCCTGCACTTTCACTGGCTTTTGTCATATCATCCCGTTAACGGGGTTGCAGCCCTAAGAAGTTTTAAAGCAGTATCCAAATCCATAGGATGTAGTGATCACAATAGAATAGCCATATCTAGGAAAATGAAAGTTCCATAGGCGGGGCCTATATAGTGCATAAGAGGTCATACAATATGTTTTGTAGTGATTCATATGTTGATGATGTAAATAATATTTGCTGGTCTGTGGTGTGTAATGAGGAGCAATCAGACACTGCACTTGGCACTTTTATGAAACAAATGATTCGTTACTGATAAGCACGCACCCATTAAGAAAATGCTGTATGGTTGAGAGGGATGAGGCAAAAGGTATGGCAATTAAGTTTGGCAGCCCAACTGATTAACAAACATACTGCAAATTAAGAAATCATGAGACTAAACAAAATATAAAATAAAAAGATACTACACTGAAACAAAGATAAATTATATAAAGAGTGATAGTAAAAAGCTTTGGGGCACCTTAAATGAAATTTTGGGGAAAAAAGCGAAATCGGCTGCTTCATTCATTTAATCAGATGGCTCATTCATCACACAGCCCACTGATATTGCAAACTACTTTAATAACTTTTTCTTTGGCAAGATAAGCAAACTTAGGGATGACATGCCAGCAACAAATGCTGACTCCACACATCCAAGTATATCAGACCAAATTATGAAAGACAAAAATTGTACTTTTGAATTCCGTAAAGTCAGTGTGGAAGAGGTGAAAAAATTATTGTTGTCTATCAAGAATGACAAGCCAACAGGGTCTGACAATCTAGATGGAAGATTACTGAGGATAATAGCAGATGATATTGCCACTCCTATTTGTCACATCTTCAATTTAAGCCTACTAGAGTGTGTGTGCCCTCAGGCCTGGAGGGAAGCTAAAGTAATTCAGCTACCCAAGAATAGTGCAGTAAAGCCCCCTTTACTGGCTCAAATAGCCGACAAGTCAGCCTGTTACAAACCCCTAGTAAACTTCTGGAAAATATTGTGTTTGACCAGATACAATGCTATTTTACAGTAAACAAATTGACAACAGAATTTCAGCATGCTTATAGGGAAGGACAATCAACAAGCACAGCACTTACACAAATTACTGATGATTGGCTGAGAGAAATTGATGATAAGATTATTGTGGGGGCTGTCTTGTTAGACTTCATTGCAGCTTTTGACATTATTGATCATAGTCTGCTGCTGGAAAAACATATGTGTTATGGCTGTACACCCCCTGCTATAATGTGGATAAAGAGTTACTTGTCTAACAGAACATAGAGGGTGTTCATTAATGGAAAGCCTATCAAATATAATCCAGTTACAATCAGGAATTCCCCAGGGTAGCTGTTTAGGCCCCTTGCTTTTTTCAATTTTTACAAAAGACATTCCACTGACTTTGTGTAAAGCCAGAGTTTCTATGCACGCGGACGACTCAACACTATACACGTCAGCTACTACAGCGACTGAAATGATTGCAACACTCAACATAAAGCTGCAGTTAGTTTCAGACTAGGTGGCAAGGAATAAGTTAGCCCTAAATATTTCTAATACTAAAAACATTGTATTTGGAACAAAACACTCACTAAACCCTGAACCTCAACTAAATCGTGTAATAAATAATGTGGAAATTGAGCAAGTTGAGATGACTAAACTGCTTGGAGTAATACTTGATTGTAAACTATCATGGTCAAAACATATTGATGCAGTAGTAGCTAAGATGGGGAGAAGTTTGTCTATAATAAAGTGATGCTCTGCCTTCTTAACAACACTATCAACAAGGCAGGTCCTACCGGCCCTAGTTTTGTCGCACCTTGACTACTGTTCATTTGTGTGGTCAGTTGCCACAAAAAAAGGACTTAGGACTTAGAAAATTGCAATTGGCTCAGAACAGGACAGCACTACTGGCCCTTGGATGTACACAGGGAGCTAATATTAATAATATGCATGCCAATCTCTCCTGACTGAAAGTGGAGGAGAGATTGACTTCATCACTTCTTTTATTTCTGAGAGGTATTGACATGTTGATTGCACCGAGCTGTCTGTCTGAACTACTGGCACACAGCACGGACACCCATGCATACCCCACAAGACATGCCACAAGACGTCTCTTCACAGTCCCCAAGTCCAGAACAGACTATGGAAGGCACACAGTACTACATAGAGCCATGACTACATGGAACTCTATTCCACATCAAGTAACTCGGTCTCAACCTTTAAGTCTCTACTGAAGACTCATCTATTCAGTGGGTCATATGATTGAGTGTAGTCTGGCCCAGGAGTGGGAGGGTGAACGGAAAGGCTCTGGAGCAACGAACCGCCCTTGCTGTCTCTGCCTGGCCGGTTCCCCTCTTTCCACTGGGATTCTCTGCCTCTAACCCTATTACAGGGGCTGAGTCACTGGCTTTACTGGGGCTCTCTCATGCCGTCCCTGGAGGAGGTGCGTCACCTGAGTGGGTTGAGTCACTGATGTGGTCATCCTGTCTGGGTTGGCGCCCCCCCCCCCCCCCCCCCCCCCCTTGGGTTGTGCCGTGGCGGAGGTCTTTGTGGGCTATACTCAGCCTTGTCTCAGGATGGTAAGTTGGTGGTTGAAGATATCCCTCTAGTGGTGTGGGGGCTGTGCTTTGGCAAAGTGGGTGGGGTTATATCCTTCCTGTTTGGCCCTGTCCGGGGGTGTCCTCGGAGTGGGCCACAGTGTCTCCTGACCCCTCCTGTCTCAGCCTCCAGTATTTATGCTGCAGTAGTTTATGTGTCGGGGGGCTAGGGTCAGTTTGTTATATCTGGAGTACTTCTCCTGTCCTATTCGGTGTCCTGTGTGAATCTAAGTGTGCGTTCTCTAATTCTCTCCTTCTCTCTTTCTCTCTCTCGGAGGACCTGAGCCCTAGGACCATGCCCCAGGACTACCTGACATGATGACTTCTTGCTGTCCCCAGTCCACCTGGCTGTGCTGCTGCTCCAGTTTCAACTGTTCTGCCTTATTATTATTCGACTATGCTGGTCATTTATGAACATTTGAACATCTTGGCCATGTTCTGTTATAATCTCCACCCGGCACAGCCAGAAGAGGACTGGCCATCCCACATATGCTCTCTCTAATTCTCTCTTTCTTTCTCTCTCTCGGAGGACCTGAGCTCTAGGACCATGCCCCAGGAATACCTGACATGATGACTCCTTGCTGTCCCCAGTCCACCTGACTGTGCTGCTGCTCCAGTTTCAACTGTTCTGCCTTATTATTATTCAACCATGCTGGTCATCTATGAACATTTGAACATCTTGACCATGTTTTGTTATAATCTCCACCCGGCACAGCCAGAAGAGGACTGGCCACCCCACATAGCCTGGTTCCTCTCTAGGTTTCTTCCTAGGTTTTGGCCTTTCTAGGGAGTTTTTCCTAGCCACCGTGCTTCTACACCTGCATTGCTTGCTGTTTGGGGTTTTAGGCTGGGTTTCTGTACAGCACTTTGAGATATCAGCTGATGTACGAAGGGCTATATAAATACATTTGATTTGATTTGAACTAACGCAAGCAGTAACATTTGAATTAAAAAACAGATTAAAAAAACACCTTATGGAACAACGGGACTGTGAAGCCATGCTTTCAATACTTCTAGGTTAAACTACTGCAATGCTCTACTTTCCGGCTACCCAGATAAAGCACCTAATAAACTTCAGTTAGTGCTAAATACGGCTGCTGGAATCCTGACTAGAACCAAAATAATTGATCATATTACTCCAGTGCTGGCCTTCCTACACTGGCTTCCTGACAAGGCAAGTGCTGATTTCAAGGTTTTACTGCTAACCTACAAAGCATTACATGTGCTTGCTCCTACCTATCTCTCTGATTTGGTCCTGCTGTACATACCTACACGTACGCTACGGTCACAAGATGTAGGCCTCCTAATTGTCCCTAGAATTTCTAAGCAAACAGCTGGAGGCAGGACTTTCTCCTATAGAGCTCCATTTTCATGTAATGGTCTGCCTACCCATGTGAGAGACACAAACTCGGTCTCAACCTTTAAGTCTTTACTGAAGACTCATCTCTTCAGTGGGTCACATGATTGAGTGTAGTCTTGCCCAGGAGTGTGAAGATGAACGGAAAGGCTCTAGAGCAACGAACCACCCTTGCTGTCTCTGCTTGGCTGGTTCCCCTCTTTCCACTGGGATTCTCTGCCTCTAACCCTATTACAGGGGCTGAGTCACTGGTGCTCTTTCATGCCGTCCCTAGGAGGGGTGCGTCACTTGAGTGGGTTGAGATCACGATGTGATCTTCCTGTCTGGGTTGGCGCCCAGACAGGAACCCCGTGGGTTGTGCCGTGGCGGAGATCTTTGTGGGCTATACTCGGCCTTGTCTCAGGATGGTAAGTTGGTGGTTGAAGAAATCCCTCTAGTGGTGTCGGGGCTGCGCTTTGGCAAAGTGGGTGGGGTTATATCCTTCCTGTTTGTGTATCATCGGATGGGGCCGCAATGTCTCCTGACCTTTCCTGTCTCAGCCTCCAGTATTTATGCTGCAGTAGTTTATGTGTCGGGGGCTAGGGTCAGTTTGTTATATCTGGAGTACTTCTCCTGTCTTATCCGGTGTCCTGTGTGAATTTAAGTTTGCTCTCTCTAATTCTCTCTTTCTCTCTTTCTTTCTCTCTCTCGGATGAGCTGAGCCTTAGGACCATGCCTCAGGACTACCTGACATGATGACTCCTTGCTGTCCCCAGTCCACCTGGCCGTGCTGCCGCTCCAGTTTCAACTGTTCTGCCTGAGGCTATGGAATCCTGACCCGTTCACCGGACATGCTACCTGTCCCAGACCTATTATTTGACCATGCTCTTCATTTATGAACATTTGAACATCTTGGTCATGTTCTGTTATAATCTCCACCCGGCCCAGCCAGAAGAGGACTGGCCACCCCTCATAGCCTGGGTCCTCTCTAGGATTCTTCCTAGGTTTTGGCCTTTCTCTGGAGTTTTTCCTAGCCAACGTGTTCAACACCTGCATTTTTTGCTGTTTGGGGTTTTAGGCTGGGTTTCTGTACAGAACTTTGAGATATCAGCTGATGTACGAAGGGCTACATAAATATATTTGATTTGATTTGATTTGAAGCAACACGAACATTGGCACGCACTATACATACACATGGATTTAGTACTGTACATATGTGGTAGTGGTGGAGAAGGGGTCTCAGGGCACACAGTGTGTTGTGAAATCTGTTAATGTATTGTAATGTTTTAAAACAGTATAAACTGCCTTAATTTTGCTGGACCCCAGGAAGAGTAGTTGCTGCCAAAGCTAATGGGGATCCATTATAAATGCAAATACAAATACAAATACTTGGGACTCGACTCGAGACTCGGACCTTGTGAATTGCTTGTGACTCGAATAATAGTGACTTGGTCCCACCGCTGCTGTATATTACTGTGCTGTATCTATCCTGTTGCCACTACTCCAAAACCGCCATAAAAAGCCAGACTACGGTTTGCAACTGCACATGGGGACAAGGATCGTACCTTTTGGAGAAATGTCCTCTGGTCTGATGAAACAAAAATAGAACTGTTTGGCCATAATGACCATCATTATGTTTGGAGGAAAAGGGGGATGCTTGTAAGCCGAAGAACACCATCCCAACCGTGAAGCACGGGGGTGGCAGCATCATGTTGTGGGTGGCAGCATCATGTTGTGGGTGTGCTTTGCTGCAGGAGGGACTGGTGCACTTCACAAAATAGATGGCATTATGAGGCAGGAAAATTATGTGGATATATTGAAGCAACATCTCAAGACATCAGTTAAAGCTTGGTCGCAAGTGGGTTTTCCAAATGGACAATGACCCCAAACATACTTCCCGCAAAATGGCTTAAGGACAACAAAGTCAAGGTATTGGAATGACCTCAATCCTATAGAAAATTTGTGGGTAGACCTGAAAAAGCGTGTGCGAGCAAGGAGGCCTACAAACCTGACTCAGTTACAACAGCTCTGTCAGGAGGAATGGGACAGAATTCACCCAACTTGGGAAGCTTGTGGAAGGCTACCCGAAGCGTTTGACCCAAGTAAAAAAAAGGCAATGCTACCACATATGTAAAGGCAATGCTACCACATACTAATTGAGTGTATGTAAACCTCTGAGCCACTAGGAATGTGATGAAAGAAATAAAGGATGACATTTCACATTCTTAAAATAAAGTGGTGATCCTAATTGACCTAAGACAGGGAATTTTTACTAGGATTAAATGTGAGGAATTGTGAAAAACTGAGTTTAAATGTATTTGGCTAAGGGTTATGTAAACTTCCGACTTCAACTATATATCTACCTCAATTACCTCGTACCCATGCACATCAACTCTGTACTGGTGCACCATGTGCAGTGGGGCAAAAATGTATTTAATTGGTGGCTGACTAAATACTTTTTTGCCCCACTGTATATAGCCAAGTTATCATTTCTCATTGTGTTTTCTTCCTCTTGTTATTATTTTTCTATTATTTATATATATTTTTCTCTGCATTGTTGGGAAGGCCCTATAAGTAAGCATTTCACTGTTAGTCTACACCTGTTTTATACAAAGCAGAGTTTTATTTTAACTTGTTGACAAACGCTGATTGGCTATTGGCCAACAAGCTGCGTCAACCTTAAACTAAAAGAACAGCAATCCCACTTGCAAACAAATTATATAGTTTGAAAACCACTTTAATAGATTGCTTTTTATAAATAATGTTTTGTTGTTGCATTTAACTGCCGAAAATAATGTTATAGAGGCCATTTCTTTAACTTCTTATGGCTGCAGGGGCAGTATTGAGTAGCTTGGATGAAAGGTGCCCATATCAAACGGCCTGCTCCTCATCCATAGTTGTAATATTTGCATAGTATTATTAGTATTGGATAGAAAACACTCTGAAGTTTCTAAAACTGTTTGAATGATGTCTGTGAGTATAACAGAACTGATATTGGCAGGCAAAATCCTGAGTCAAAAAATCAAAACAGGAAGTCAAAAATCTGAGCTTGTTTGTATTCACCAGAGTCCCCAATGAAATCCCCTTGAGATATGAATGATGTTGCACTGCCTAGGGGTTCCACTAGATGTCAACCATCAATAGAAATTATTATGAGGCTTCTGTGTTGTTGTGGTAGTGAATGAGAGCAGAATATATCAGATGTCCATCAAGCAGCCATTTTGTGATCTCACTTTTTCCTCATGGTAGTCACTTGCGTTCCATTGCTCACGAAGACAAGAAAGAATTCTCTGGTTGGAACTTTATTGAAGCTATATGTTAAAAACATCCTAATGATTGATTCTGTACTTTGAAATGTTTCTTCGACCGGTAATATCACTTTTTGAAGTTCTTGTCCGATATAACGCTGACCAGAATTAGCGTTTAGATATGTATACCAAACACTAACAAAATAAGGTATTTGGACATGAATAACGGACATTTTCGAACAAACTAAACATTTATTGTGGACCTGGGATTCCTGGAGTGCTTTCTGATGTAGATCATCAAAGGTAAGGGAATATTTATCATGTAATTTCTTGTTTATGTTTCTTGTTTATGTTGTTTATATTTATCATGTATTTTTACTTTTGAGCGCCGTCTCAGAATATTGCATGGTTTTCTTTTTCCGTAAAGTAAAAAAAAAATCTGACACAGTGGTTGCATTAAGGAGAGGTATATCTATAATTCCATGTGTATTATCATCTACATTTATGATGAGTATTTATGTTGAATGATGTGGCTATGCAAAATCACTTGATGTTTTTGGAACTAGTGAATCTAACGCGCCAATGTAAACTCAGATTTTTAAAATATAAATACGAACTTTATCAAACAAAACATGCATGTATTGTGTAACATGAAGTCCTATGAGTGTCATCTGATGAAGATAATTCAAGGTTAATGATTCATTTATCTTTATTTCTGGTTTTTGTTTATGCTATATTTTGCTGGAAAATGGCTGTGCTTATTGTTGTTTGGTGGAGACCTAACATAATCGTTTGTAGTGCTTTCGCTGAAAAGCCTATTTGAAATCGGACGCTTTGGTTAACAACTAGAAAAGCTTTAAAATGATATAAGACATGTATGTTTTAGGAATTGTAATTATGAGATTTCTGTGGTTTGAATTTGGCGCCCTCTATTTTCACTGGTAGTTGTCATCTCGATCCCGGTATCGGGATTGCAGCCATAACAGGTTTTAATAGGTGACCATGAGGTCAGCATGCCCGAGACGTGGGTGCTCAGGACGATAGAAGAGTTTCACACTAGTAATTACCAGTTCAAGGGCCGTTCAAGTAGATTTTTCCCAGTTGTATGTGGTAAATTCCTCGTCTGAGTACCATTTTCTCTAGCTAACATTCCACTCCTTTCCACTCCTTGTCACTGCCAAGTAAATCCAGCTGCATATTGAACGTTGAGATTGCCGAAAGGCCATTTTCTTTGGCAATGAAAAGGACTGTCAAAGAGTGGAATGTTATCTAAAGAGACTGGTACTTGGTTATGAACACACCATGACATAAAGGTACCACGGTACACCTCCTCTCCGAGGTAATGTGATGGGCTGTTAGTTGCTGTTAAGTAAGTGCAACAAAGGGTGCATTGGCAAAATTGATTGAAGTGAGTACTACAGGTTTGCTGAAGTGGGTGCAGAAGGAAAGTTCCTAACTTGGCTCAAGCATTTTCACAAGGTGCTGAAACCCCCTATTCTCAACCACCGAGAATGGGCACATACAGTATACACATCTATAAATAAAAGACCGTAACATTTTTTAAACATTGGCTACCTATTGCTCTTTCAATTTCTTTGGCACGAATCAGAATCAGCTGCAGAGGGGAGACAATGTTACATTTCCGCTTTGCTCTGGTAAACTGAGGTGTAAATGTGTCAACATATTTGAGGTGTTGGCAGCTGCATAGGCTAGTCTCGTTGAGGGTGGCAACATACTGTTAACGTTTTATCCACAGCTCTGTCCATCGCCATTGTAATCTACTGTTGTAATCTACATTAAATGATGATAATCCAATTCCATCACTCGTCTGAGCCTCACAAAAGGACAGCTTGAAATGCGGCAATTAAGATTTGAATTTGAATCACAACGTGCGCATAGGCTCTAGTTGTTTTAATGGAATAGGCTGTAATGTTTTTTCAGGTCAGATTTACTCAAGAGGCATAGACCTACAACGCAGCGTAGGCATAGCCTATAGGCCAAGTGTTTTTCCTTTTTGTAAATGTTTTTTTCATTTGGGTTCACAGTGCGAACCGAACCAAGGTCCCAAACCGAATGGTTCGGCATGAATACTTATACCATTACACCCCTACTGGACCGAAACCAGCAGGCTACATAACACATGACTGATTTAAGGTCATTAGCAGCTCTGCTGGGCTTCCCTTTGGGCTAAGAAATGCCCCCATACCAATGCTAGCACCGCTAAAGACGGCTATTTTTCACCGGCCTGTAAAGACCTGCTGGTCGAGGGGAAGCCTCCCATGGCGTCTCTTTCTCAGTCCATCAGCTTGTGTGTTTCAGTGTGTGTAGGAGCGTATCTCCCCGGATCTCTGCCTGTCAGGGATGACTCTTTTAAAGAAGTGCTGTGTCGCTACCAAACAAACATTAGCGCTGGATGATTTAGCACCGTGGCCCTTTGGGTGGATCTGATGGGGAGGGGACTGGGGTAACAATCACAATGGGCTTGGTACTATATCGAAAAGAGTTGAATGTGTCTGTCAGACATCAAGGCATATGTCATGGCTTGTTATGTGGTCTGGTTAGCATGCCAGCATTCGCTTTCTCACACACACACACACACAACATCACAGTGAGTGTCCATTGACGCTGTCCTTTTTTCCATTGTCTGTATGCTTGAGTGACACTTTAAGTGATAAACCTGTCATTTTAACTAAAGAAATGTCATCTTTCTCCATCCTAGCCTCTGCTCCCACCTATCCTCTTTAGTCTAGGCATCAGACCAGGGTTGAGCACTAGGTTGAGCCTGCTCTGAGAGTGTCAGATGGTTTGAGTTTACACTGTGGGTACTATTCCATTTGTTCCAATGCGGCAGCTCAATCAAACACAGCAAAAATGTTTCAAAGCAAATGAAATCCAGGCCTGTGTCCGAAATGGCACCACATTCCCTAAATAGTGCAGTGCATTTGACCAGGGCCAATAAGGAATTATAGGGAATAGGGTACCCTTTCAGATGCAGCCTAGGTAAGCTCGGCATAGGTACAAATCTCTCCCGAATGCTGGCTCTGAGTTTAATGATTCAGCCTCAAAATGTTGTGTGTTGTTGAGCCGTTGAATTTCTGATAGACACATTTGTGCTGTGTGCGGCTGATATTGGCTGGATGTTGATCTCAGTGGGAGTGTCAGTTTTCCTGCTGATAGCTGTGGTTTCACATCACAGCAAAGTGGGAGACTTGTCGTCGGATGATGTGATGATGACAGGGGGAAAATTAAAAATGTGTTTGTCTGTAGTGCCATTCAAAAGGATAGCTAGCCTGGGTGCCAGTCTGTTTCTGCTATCATGACAATGAGTTACCATCAAGCAAAAATGAAAGTCTGAGTCTGTTGTATTTAGGCAGTTTTCAGAATCTCTGTTATCGTAGCAAATAAAGATCTTATGCCATAATGTGCACCCTCTGTTAAATACATGTGAACTGAATGATGGATGAGTATAGTAAGGGCTGTCAGCTGTGCCATTGGATTATCATTGTGGCTAAATGGTTACTTTCCATAAAGGGACAGGTACTAATATCCTGCCATTCCAGCCCTGTGTGCATTTGTGCACGTACACCCTCCGTTATTCCTTTCTTTGGCTCCAATCCACCTGGCCTAACAGTAGCATTTCACATTCCTCTACTTCCCCTCTCTTCTAATCCTGCACAGGGTTGGTTGTGCCAAGGCAATCAGTTTAAATTTGTATTTTTATGAAAGGGAATTATTCTAATGCTTATTATGGGTGAGTTACGGCAGGAGCCCGAGTCTGCTACGCGCTCCTTTTAATCTTTCTTGCTGTTAATTAAGATTGGGCATGGCTAACGAGCCTGGGAACTGGATTTGTTTCTAAATTAAAACGTGCAAATGCGTATTGGGCCACAGTAATGCTGTCTCTTAAATATTTCATTGTCCCTTAACGAGCACTTCACATTGCAGGGGGAAAGGGATCCCCCTCCCTCTATACCTGCCTGCCGATGAGGAAGCCAATACTTTCTCCTGGTGCAATCACACAACTTTGGTGTGTGTGTATGAGAGAGATGGGTTGTGTGCATATGAGAGACATGCACACAACCTGTGTCTCTCATATGCACACAACCTATGAGCGAGACAGTCTGTGCGTGTGAGAGAGAAACTGTGTGTGTGTATGAGAGAGAAACTGTGTGTATGAAAGAGAAACTGTGTGTGTATGAGAGGGAGACAGTTTTTGTGTGTATGAGAGGGAGACAGTTTGTGTGTGTGTATGAGAGGGAGACAGTTTGTGTATGAGAGGGAGACAGTTTGTGTATGAGAGGGAGACAGTTTGTGTATGAGAGGGAGACAGTTTGTGTATGAGAGGGAGACAGTTTGTGTATGAGAGGGAGAGACAGTTTGTGTGTGTGTATGAGAGGGAGAGACAGTTTGTGTGTGTGTGTATGAGAGGGAGAGACAGTTTGTGTGTGTGTGTGTATGAGAGGGAGAGACAGTTTGTGTGTGTGTGTGTATGAGAGGGAGAGACAGTTTGTGTGTGTGTATGAGAGGGAGACAGTTTGTGTATGAGAGGGAGACAGTTTGTGTATGAGAGGGAGACAGTTTGTGTATGAGAGGGAGACAGTTTGTGTATGAGAGGGAGAGACAGTTTGTGTGTGTGTATGAGAGGGAGAGACAGTTTGTGTGTGTGTGTGTATGAGAGGGAGAGACAGTTTGTGTGTGTGTGTATGAGAGGGAGAGACAGTTTGTGTGTGTGTGTGTATGAGAGGGAGAGACAGTTTGTGTGTGTGTGTATGAGAGGGAGAGACAGTTTGTGTGTGTGTGTGTATGAGAGGGAGAGACAGTTTGTGTGTGTGTGTATGAGAGGGAGAGACAGTTTGTGTGTGTGTGTATGAGAGGGAGAGACAGTTTGTGTGTGTGTGTGTATATGAGAGGGAGAGACAGTTTGTGTGTGTCTGTATGAGAGGGAGAGACCGTTTGTGTGTGTGTGTATGAGAGGGAGAGACCGTTTGTGTGTGTGTGTATGAGAGGGAGAAACCGTTTGTGTGTGTGTGTAGGAGAGGGAGAAACCGTTTGTGTGTGTGTGTGTGTATGAGAGGGAGAAACCATTTGTGTGTGTGTGTGTGTATGAGAGGGAGAAACCGTTTGTGTGTGTGTGTGTGTATGAGAGGGAGAGACCGTTTGTGTGTGTGTGTATGAGAGGGAGAAACCGTTTGTGTGTGTGTGTGTATGAGAGGGAGAAACCGTTTGTGTGTGTGTGTGTATGAGAGGGAGAAACCGTTTGTGTGAGAGAGAGTGAGACCGTGTGCATGTGTAATAAAAGGAGGCAGACCGGAGGCGGTGGAGGAGGAACAAGAGAACCCTGGAGAGCAGGAGGGAATGTTGGGAGCATGCTCCGTTCACTCGGCAGCAGCCAGCACCGGAGCTGGGAGAACAACAAACAGGGAACATTTTAATTTGTGGGGCCTTTGAGGCTGCTGCAGCTCGGTGTGTGTGCATGTGTGTGTCTACTAACGAAGGGAAGGAAAGGGGGTCTGACTAAGTGAGTGATATGTACCTTTCTATGATTGTTGCCTAACATTACCAAAGCATTGAGAGAACTAATGACTGTAACACTTCCTTTAAATACCCTCTTTATAATTAATTAGAAGCCCACTTATAAACTCCTTATGAGATAATGCCCAACATAGACACTTATAATAGGAAGTGTTAACCAAATTACTACAATCTATAGACTGGTTCTATATATGGGTGTTGGTGGTAGTCAGGTCAATGGCACCTGTCACTGTCAGGTCAAATCACATTAGCTAGACTGAGACGTTGTAACAAAGTTACAGAAATGCCTTCTTCATGTGCGAGCTAGCTAGCATACACTCTTGCCCTTTTCACACTATCATGCCGACCTGAACCAAGCTGTGCTGGCTAGGATATTTTGTTTTCACATTGTCCTTTTCAGCTCTGTTCCAATAATTATGGTGGAGGCATAACCTTGTCAACTTACTATAGCTTGGTTTGGCTAGGTTCGGGAGTTAGAAAACCTAATTTATGCAACGCTTTACATAAAGCTGAGCAGATATGTAGTTACATTAAATAATATAATAGTCAAATGTTTTATTTCATTGTGTAATTACTTGTAGAGTTTGGCCTGTCTCTTCATTACAATCCATTGTCATTGCCTCTTATACTGTAGCTTATCTGCAGTTAGAATGTACTGTGGAGTAAGTATGGTTCCCAACATAATAGTTATTGTGCCACATTTTCCTGTCACAATGACATGCGCTGTGCCCTTATGGAAAAACACATGATTTCACATGTTGGAAATCACATGATTTCAGATGTGAAATTCTGACATGTTTTGTACATGTGAAACAGGGTTTTGGCACACTTCACATGTGATGATATTTCACATGAAGATTTACATGTAGATTTTCACATGTGATCTCATAACCTTTCACATGTGGAACTTCATATGAAATATCATCACATATAAAGTGTTCCAAAACAACATGGTTTCACATCTGGATTTTCACAAGTAATCATACAACCTCACATAAGATCATGTGAAATTCATGGTTTTTCCACAAGAGTGAGCAAACTAACCGTCACATGTCTCAGAGGGGATGAGTGAAATTACAATTTGCGCGATTTTGGTGTACACTATAGGTTAAGACAATTTAGGTTTAGACTTTAGGTCTAGACAATTTGGTGAAAATTTGTCAATGTCAGTGAGAAGGCTAAATTGAAATGTAGGTTAACAGTATGGCACAATGTAGTATTCAGAGCTCCCATCTCTTTAAAATGTTGAAGTTTGCTCACAGTGCGTGTGTCAATGCTTGAGTAATCTCTTGTGGACAGACCCACGTTGTATCGTAGCATTTGTTAACAGACTGTGGGATGTGCCAAATACAGAAAAACTTTGTTCCAGTACTCAGATTTTTCTAGCCATCTTTCAAATTTGGGAAGGGGAGGGGACATTTGTCCCATAGGCTTGCCCAAAACTTGCAGATTAATAATGTTGGAGGAATCTGTAATATGTAACCATACAGTAGAAGAGCAACATAGATATTATGTTAAGTGTTGCTCAAGAGCCATTGAGGTTAGAAAGGTTAAGATAATATACATGTTACAACGACTAAATATCCACAAGGTAGCATGTAGTGACTCTTACAGTACAGACCTTTTTGCAGGAGGACTATTGAGCATGTTGTTTTTTTTTTACAGTGAATAGCATTTTCTGATTCCCTTGTTGCCATGGAGACACCTGGTGACCGCCCTTTCCACTCTTCCGCCTTTTCTGTGAAAATATCAGCTTCGACAATCTGGTGCCTATTGTAATATATTTATCTAGGGAGGGCAGGGTGGTCAGAGAATGAGGGGAAGAAGTTTCAAGTTGTATTAGTCATGTACGTACGGTATACATAGTCCAACGAAATTCTTACTTGCAGGTTCCTTCCCGACAATGCAACAACAATAAGAAATAATAAAAGATAAGAATACAAACATTAAGTAAATGGCTCATTAGAATAGAATAAACATTTTAACAATAATATAGGAAGGCACAATTTATAGTCCAATATTTACATGTGTATTTGGGAAGGGGATGGGAGGCAGTGTATAAACTGGGCAGTACAATAAGAGTCTGGTTGCAGCAGTTGTGATGTGTGTGTGCATGGGTGAGTGCATGCTGATGTGGACGACGAGGAATTTAAAACTCGTGACTCTCTACTCCAGTCCCGTTGATGTGGATCAGGTCATGTTCCCTCATCTGCTTCCTGAAGTCAACAATCAACTTGTTTGTTTTTCTGATGTTGAGGGAGAGGTTGTTGTCATTACACTTCAATGCCAGTTCACTTACCTTCTCCCTATATGCTGACACGTTGTTGTTTATCAGGCCTTCTGTTGTCAGCAAACTTTATGGAGTTGTTGTCAGGCAAAGCCACGTAGTCGTGGTTGAACAAGGAGTACAGCAGAGGACAGAAGACACAACCCTGGGGGGCCTCTGTGTTAAGTCTGTGTGGAGGAGGTGTTGTTGCCAAGAAGGGAGGTGGGAGCTGTCTCCAGGTAGAAAGAATGCAGCATACCAGCAGTATACCACCCTGCATACCACTGCTGGCTTGCTTCTGAAGCTAAGCAGGGTTGGTCCTGGTCAGTCCCTGGATGGGAGACCAGATGCTGCTGGAAGTGGTGTTGGAGGGCCAGTAGGAGGCACTCTTTCCTCTGGTCTAAAAATATCCCAATGCCCCAGGGCATGTGTAGGGTGCTGTCTTTCGGATGGGACGTTAAACGGGTGTCCTGACTCGCTGAGGTCATTACAGATCCCATGGCACTTATCGTAAGAGTAGGGGTGTTAACCCCGGTGTCCTGGCTAAATTCCCAATCTGGCCCTCAAACCATCACGGTCACCTAATAATCCCCAGTTTACAATTGGTTCAGTCATCCCCCTTCTCTCCCCTGTAACTATTCCTCAGGTCGTTGCTGCAAATGAGAACGTGTTCTCAGTCAACTTACCTGGTAAAATAACAGATTTTATTTTTTTTAAATGCGGGGGCGGAAATAAAGGGAAGCAGTCCAAACGGTGAGAGTATTTTCACCTTATAACGGTATCGTCTCCAAGCGCACCCCTTACTGACCATTGGCTCACTTTTTTTAACACAATTTAAGGTAGCTAAATTACTGCATTTGTCATTCAAAGCAGTTCTCTGTTTAATGATTATTTTATATTTTGTAGGTCTATACAATAGCAAATTTGACATTTGTATGGATAGTTCACCAATAAATCAACATTTGACATTGTTGACAGACCTCAAAAGTGGTATAATATTGAGATGAGTCCACATCTAATGCCATCTGTTGTGTACAACCAGCTACCGAAAGTATTCATACCCCTTGACTAATTCCATATTTTGTTGTGTTACAGCCTGAATTCAAAAAGGATTAAATAGATGTTTTTCTCACCCATCTTCACACAATACCCCATAATAAGTTAAGATTTTTTTGGAAATTTATTGATCAAGAAATACAGAAATATAAAATTTACATACAGTAAGTTTCAACAGTTTAGAGAAACACCTACTCATACATGGGTTTTTCTATATTTTTACTATTTTCTAGAATAATAGTGAAGACACCATATCTGTTATTGCATAGTTATTATATCATAGTGACCCAAAAAGTGTTAAACCCATCAGAATATATTTTAGATTCTTCAAAGTAGCCACCCTTTGTCTTGATGACAGCTTTGCACACTCTTGGCATTCTCTCAACCAGCTTCATGAGGTAGTCACCTGGAATGCTTTTCCAACAGTCTTGAAGGAGTTACCACATATGCCGAGCACTTGTTGGCTGCTTTTCCTTCAATCTGAGGTCCAAACCATCTCAATTGAGTTGAGGTCTGGTGATTGTGGAGGCCAGGTCATCTGATGCAGCACTCCATCACCCTCCTTCTTGGTCAAATATCCCCTACACAGCCTGGAGGTGTGTTTTGTGTCATTGTCCTGTTGAAAAACAAATGAAAGTCCCACTAAGCACAAACCAGATGGGATGGCGTATCGCTGCAGAATAATGTGGTAGCTATGCTGATTAAGTGTGCCTTGAATTCTAAATGAATCACTGAGAGTGTCACTAGCAAAGCACCCTCACGCTTCATGGTGGGAACTACACATGCGGAGATCATCCGTTCATACTCTGCATCTCACAAAGACACGGCAGTTGGAACCAAAAATCTCAAATTTGGACTCATCAAAACAAAGGACAGATTTCAACCAGTCTAATGTCCATAACCCATGTTTCTTGGCCCAAGCAAATCTCTTCTTCTTATTGGTGTACTTTAGTAGTGGTTTATTTGCAGGAAATTGGACCATGAAGGCCTGATTCACGCAGTCACATCTGAACAGTTGATGTTGAGATGTTACTTGAACTCTGTGAAGCATTTATTTGGGCTGCAATCTGAGGGGCACTTAATTGCAGATTTCTGAGGCTGGTAACTCTAATGAACTTATCCTCTGCAGCAGAGGTAACTCTGGGTCTTCCTTTCCTGTGGCGGTCCTCATGAGAGCCAGTTTCACCATTGCACTTGATGGTTTTTGTGACGGGCACCTGAAGAAACTTTCAAAGTTCTTTACATTTTCCGGGTTGACTGACCTTCATTTCTTAAAATAATAATGTCATTTCTCTTTGCTTATTCTTGCCATAATACGGACTGTTCTTGCCATAATACGGACTTGGTCTTTTACAGAATATGGCTATCTTCTGTATATGTCACGCCCTGACCATAGAGAGCTTTTTATTCTCTATGTTGGTTAGGTCGGGGTGTGACTAGGGTGGGTTATCTAGGTTATTATATATCTATGTTGGCCTGGTATTTCCAATCAGAGGCAGCTGTTTATCGTTGTCTCTGTTTTGGGATCATATTTAGGCAGCCATTTCCCCATTGTGCTTTGTGGGATCTTGTCTATGTATAGTTGCCTGCGAGCACTACATTTGCTTCACGTTTCATTTTGCGTTTGATTGTTTTCTGTGTGTTTAACGTTCTAATAAAGAGGATGGAACCATACCACGCTGCATTTTGGTCCGATTCTGATTACAACGATCGTGACAGTATTTCAACCATACCTTGTCACAATACAACTGATTGGCTCAAACGCATTAAGAAGGAAAGAAATTCCACAAATTAACTGTTAACAAGAAACACCTGTTACTTGAAATGCATTCCAGGTGAATACTTCTTGAAGCTGGTTGAGAGAATGCCAAGTGTGCACAGCTGTCATGGCAAAGGGTGGATACTTCAAAGAATCTAAAATCTATTTAGATTTGTTTAATACTTTTTTTGGGGCACTACTTGATTACATATGTGGTATTTCATAGTTTTGATGTAGAAAATAGTACAAATAAAGAAACTATTGAATGAGTGTCCAAACTTTTGACTGGTACTGTATATATTTTTTCTTTCACAAAAGTAGTGCACTGGGCCTTTACAAGTCCTGTATTAGTGGACCGATATAGCCATCTGTATCTTGCGTGTTTTGGGTTGCTTGGGGATTGCGTAATTTTTTTACAAAAGCCTCAAACATAGCCCAATTCTTGTTATAAAGTAAAATCTCAGCAAATCATTTCTCAAAGTTAGTTATTGTAACAATGAAGATGAATGAAGACATTTTCCACAAAAGTAGTGCACTGGGCCTTTACTAGTCCTGTAATAGCGGATAAACAAAGTCATCTGTAGCACCCCCTGAGACACAAAATTCCCAGCCCCTGGAATTTGCTAAAATGCATGTGTTAGAGGGTAAGGCAAAAGGTTATGTGGTCTGATGAGACCAAACATTTAACTCTTTGGCCTGAATGTAAAGCGCTATGTCTGGAAAACCAGGCACAGCTCATCACGTCTAAAACCATCCCCACCGTGAAGCATAGTGGTGGCAGCATCATGCTCTGTGGATGTTTTTCAGCGGGCAGCAACTATGAGACTGGTAAGGTGTTAACACAAAAATTAACATGTTTACCTGCTTTATTTAATATTAATAATTAATTACATATACTTAACAAATACTATTACACCTCTGTTCTACCAATGCTGTGTTTTTGCAAAAAGCTCCCTGCAAAAAGCTCCCTCCAGCTCCCTGCAGTAGGCGTGTGGTCAAGATAGGGGTATCTGGAGCTGACCATTTATTTATGAATGGGTTGGTGATAAAACCTACTGCATGCATTTCATATAATGAATTGGTGTTTTATTTAATGTAAGGTACCAGGGAGAGATGGCTTGGATATGGATAATTATGAGAGGGACCTTTGTCTTAGGGGCCAAACTCTGGTTCCTGTACAATAAGAACAGTCTTCACGGCAAATGCTATCTGGCTGGGGGATACTCCTTTCTCATATATCAAGTCTCACATTGTGACCCATTCCACACATCTGTGGTTTGTCATGTAGACTAAGGGGTGTATCTTTGCTATAGAATATCATTGTGTTCTTTGTGTCAGGGCTCTCTACCCTGCAGTCAAGAGTGTTGGGTTGACCAGCCTTGTTATTGCAGAGCACTCACATCATTCACGTGTGTGTGTGTGTGTGTGTGTGTGTGCTGTGACCTGCTTTCCCTATTAATAAGTGAATAAAGATTAAGTTTAAATCCGACTTGTGTGATATGTTTGTCTCTCCTCATTTGATAACAATGAAATAACCACCACAAAGGATAGAGGGAACAACAAACAGCATCAAATACAGGCAAATCCTTGATGAGAATCTGCTTCAGAGTGCAAACAACCTTAGCCTGGGACGAAGATTTACATTCCAACAGGACAATGACCCTAAGAATACAGCTAAAGCAATGCTGGAATGCCTTCAGCACAATAATGTCAAAGTACTTGAGTGGCCCAGCCAAAGCCCAGACTAGAATCACATCAAAAATACTTAAAGATTGCTGTTCACCGCAGCTCCACATCAAACTTAACAGAGCTTGAGCATGGAAGAATGGGAGAAAGTCCCTAAATCCAGATGTGCAAAACTGATAAATTCATACCCAAGTCGACTCAAAGCTGTAATCGCCGGCAATGGTGCTTCTAATAAGCATTTACTCAGGGGTGTGAATACATATGTAAATTAGATATTTCTATATTACATTTGCAAACATTTTCTGTCATCACTTTGGCATTATGCGTTAATGTTTGTAGATGGGTAGATTATTTGTTTTAATCCATTTTGAATTCAAACTAACACAACAAAATGTGGAATAAGTCAAGGGGTATGAATACTTTCTGAAGTCACTGCATGCCAAATCTATAGGATTTGGGGAAACTTTGCTTTAGAGCAGTATACAGCCAACTGAGATTGGCTTTGAGTTTGTTTCCTTCGTTGCCACCCTTTATAATATATTGTACAATGGTAAATGAGAGTTCAGTTATTATGAGAGATCATAATGTCACCAGTTTTCTCAGTTCGTATGTGGATGTTGCCTGATGGAATCGGCGCTACACCCCTTGATCTCATAACTTTCGCCACGGCTGCTGACATGCTCACACAGCTCATTGTACTGGTTCAAAACATGTGTAGGAAAATGCCTGCCATTGCTCTTGTTCTGGCTGATCTGTTGTTCTTGTTGTTTTGGTCCCTTGGGGATGGAGCAGATAAAGAAAGAGGCCTGGTGCTTAACTAACTGTTTTCTAGGCTGTCCCAGCAGAGCTGCTCGCCCTTCATTAAGCAAACCTCTTAAAATACTGAAGACGCACCACGTTATAACAAAACTGTCTCTTCAGTCTTCACAGGCCTGCAATACCTATGTGGGACTCTTGAAAACGGTGCACCTGCTCAGTTATTTTATTGCCTTGCCTTTGTTGTTTCTGGAACGCGGTCGGTGACTCGCGCACTTCTCCCACACATGGTCATTACCGAGGCCTCTGTACCTGTCACCGCACAGTTGTTTCTTCTTCTGCGGTTTGCAGATAAGTTGCTACATCCATTCGGTGGCGGCTGCTCCCCAGCCATTGCTTATCGGTCTTAAGCACACAGCTATGGTGAAACTAATTATTGTGCAAGGCTCTGGGAGCATCAACGGGACCAATAGGGATTATATACCGAGTTTCGCAGTGTGCAGAGTTTCAGCCCACACAGCCTGTCGTCCTTTTGACATCTCTCTTTGTCCCACAGATTACTCGTACACATTGAATTTGAATGGCTTGGCTGTTACAATATGGCTATCAATTATTCTATCCCTTTCTCTCACTAATTTCTCTGTTACGGTGCGTGAATGAGGACCCAAAAGCGAATTAACTTAAACAGAGCTTCTTTAATTACCAAACATAAGTAGGCTCAGACGGGCCGGCAGATTCCGACAGGACAAGACAAGGTTACAGCAAACATGACGACAGTCTGGTTCAGGCATGAAACACAACAAACAAGAATCCGACAAGGACAGGAACAAAAACAGAGAGAGATATAGGGGACTAATCAGAGGGAAAAAGGGAACAGGTGGGAAAAGGGGTGACGAGGTGGTTAGGAGGAGACAAGGCACAGCTGGGGGAAAGAGGGGGAGAAAAGGTAACCTAACAACGACCAGCAGAGGGAGACAGGGTGAAGGGAAAGGACAGAGACAAGACACAACATGACAGTACATGACAGTACCCCCCCACTCACCGAGCGCGTCCTGGCGCACTCGAGGAGGAAACCTGGCGGCAACGGAGGAAATCCTCGATCAGCGCACGGTCCAGCACGTCCCGAGAGGGAACCCAACTCCTCTCCTCAGGACCGTACCCCTCCCAATCTACGAGGTACTGGTGACCACGGCCCCGAGGACGCATGTCCAAAATTCTACGGACCCTGTAGATGGGTGCGCCCTCGACAAGGATGGGGGGGGGGGGGGGAAGACGAGCGGGGGCGCGAAGGACGGGCTTGATGCAGGAGACATGGAAGACCGGGTGGACGCGACGAAGGTATCGCGGAAGAAGAAGTCGAACTGCGACAGGATTAATGACCCGAGAAATACGGAACGGACCAATGAACCGCGGGGTCAACTTGCGAGAAGCCGTCTTAAGGGGAAGGTTCTGAGTGGAGAGCCAAACTCTCTGACCGCGACAATATCTAGGACTCTTAGTTCTACGCTTATTAGCAGCCCTCACAGTCTGCGTCCTATAACGGCAAAGTGCAGACCTGACCCTCTTCCAGGTGCGCTCGCAACGTTGGACAAAAGCCTGAGCGGAGGGGACGCTGGACTCGGCGAACTGAGATGAGAACAGCGGAGGCTGGTACCCGAGGCTACTCTGAAAAGGAGATAGCCCGGTCGCAGACGAAGGAAGCGAGTTGTGGGCGTATTCTGCCCAGGGGAGCTGTTCTGACCAAGACGCAGGGTTGCGAAAAGAAAGATGCGACCAATAGTCTGATTGGCCCGTTCTGCTTGACCGTTAGACTGGGGGTGAAAGCCGGAAGAGAGACTGACGGAAGCCCCAATCAAACGGCAAAACTCCCTCCAAAATTGAGACGTGAATTGCGGACCTCTGTCCGAAACGACGTCTGACGGAAGGCCATGAATTCTGAAAACATTCTCGATGATGATTTGTGCCGTCTCTTTAGCAGAAGGAAGCTTAGCAAGGGGAATGAAATGAGCCGCCTTAGAGAACCTATCGACAACCGTAAGAATAACAGTCTTCCCCGCTGACGAAGGCAGTCCGGTGACAAAATCTAAGGCGATGTGAGACCACGGTCGAGAGGGAATAGGAAGCGGCCTGAGACGGCCGGCAGGAGGAGAGTTACCGGACTTAGTCTGCGCGCAGACCGAACAAGCAGCCACGAAACGACGCGTGTCATGCTCCCGGGTGGGCCACCAAAAACGCTGGCGAATGGAAGCAAGCGTACCCCGAACGCCAGGGTGGCCGGCTAACTTGGCAGAGTGAGCCCACTGAAGAACGGCCAGACGAGTAGGAACGGGAACGAAAAGAAGGTTCCTAGGACAAGCGCGCGGCGACGGAGTGTGAGTGAGCGCTTGTTTTACCTGCCTCTCAATTCCCCAGACAGTCAACCCGACAACACGCCCCTCAGGGAGAATCCCCTCGGGATCAGTGGAGGCTACTGAAGAACTGAAGAGACGAGACAAAGCATCAGGCTTGGTGTTCTTAGAGCCCGGACGATAAGAAATCACGAACTCGAAACGAGCGAAAAACAGCGCCCAACGCGCCTGACGCGCATTAAGTCGTTTGGCAGAACGGATGTACTCAAGGTTCCTATGGTCAGTCCAAACGACAAAAGGAACGGTCGCCCCCTCCAACCACTGTCGCCATTCGCCTAGGGCTAACCGGATGGCGAGCAGTTCGCGGTTACCCACATCATAGTTACGTTCCGACGGCGACAGGCGATGAGAAAAATACGCGCATGGGTGGACCTTGTCGTCAGAGAGGGAGCGCTGAGAAAGAATGGCTCCCACGCCCACCTCTGACGCGTCAACCTCGACAACGAACTGTCTAGAGACGTCAGGTGTAACAAGGATAGGAGCGGATGTAAAACGATTCTTGAGGAGATCAAAAGCTCCCTGGGCGGAAACGGACCACTTAAAGCACGTCTTGACAGAAGTAAGGGCTGTGAGAGGAGTTGCCACCTGACCGAAATTACGGATGAAACGACGATAGAAGTTCGCGAAGCCGAGAAAGCGCTGCAGCTCGACGCGTGACTTAGGGACGGGCCAATCAATGACAGCTTGGACCTTAGCGGGATCCATCTTAATGCCTTCAGCGGAAATAACAGAACCGAGAAATGTGACGGAGGAGGCATGAAAAGTGCACTTCTCAGCCTTCACAAAAAGACAATTCTCTAAAAGGCGCTGGAGGACACGTCGAACGTGCTGAACATGAATCTGGAGTGACGGTGAAAAAATCAGGATATCGTCAAGGTAAACGAAAACAAAGATGTTCAGCATGTCTCTCAGGACATCATTGACTAATGCCTGAAAGACAGCTGGAGCGTTAGCGAGGCCGAAAGGAAGAACCCGGTATTCAAAGTGCCCTAACGGAGTGTTAAACGCCGTCTTCCACTCGTCCCCCTCCCTGATGCGCACGAGATGGTAAGCGTTACGAAGGTCCAACTTAGTGAAAAACCTGGCTCCCTGCAGGATCTCGAAGGCTGAAGACATAAGAGGAAGCGGATAACGATTCTTCACTGTTATGTCATTCAGCCCTCGATAATCTATGCAGGGGCGCAGAGACCCGTCCTTCTTCTTGACAAAAAAAAACCCCGCTCCGGCGGGAGAGGAGGAGGGGACTATGGTACCGGCGTCAAGAGCTACAGACAAATAATCTTCGAGAGCCTTACGTTCGGGAGCCGACAGAGAGTATAGTCTACCCCGGGGGGGGGGTGGTTCCCGGAAGGAGATCAATACTACAATCATACGACCGGTGTGGAGGAAGAGAGGTGGCCCTGGACCGACTGAACACCGTGCGCAGATCGTGATATTCCTCCGGCACCCATGTCAAATCACCAGGCTCCTCCTGTGAAGAAGAGACAGAGGAAACAGGAGGGATAGCAGACATTAAACATTTCACATGACAAGAGACGTTCCAGGAGAGGATAGAATTACTAGACCAATTAATGGAAGGATTATGACAAACTAGCCAGGGATGGCCCAAAACAACAGGTGTAAAAGGTGAACGAAAAATTAAAAAAGAAATGGTTTCACTATGATTACCAGAAACAGTGAGGGTTAAAGGTAGCGTCTCACGCTGAATCCTGGGGAGAGGACTACCATCCAGGGCGAACAAGGCCGTGGGCTCCTTTAACTGTCTGAGAGGAATGTCATGTTCCCGAGCCCAGGTCTCGTCCATAAAACAGCCCTCCGCCCCAGAGTCTATTAAGGCACTGCAGGAAGCTGACGAACCGGTCCAGCGTAGATGGACCGACAAGGTAGTGCAGGATCTTGAAGGAGAGACAGGAGTAGTAGCGCTCACCAGTAGCCCTCCGCTTACTGACGAGCTCTGGCCTTTTACTGGACATGAAGTGACCAAATGACCAGCGGAACCGCAATAGAGACAGAGGCGGTTGGTGATTCTCCGTTCCCTCTCCTTAGTCGAGATGCGGATACCTCCCAGCTGCATGGGCTCAGCACCCGAGCCGGCAGAGGAAGATGGTAGTGATGCGGAGAGGGGGGCGACGGAGAGCGCGAGCTCCTTTCCACGAGCTCGGTGACGAAGATCAACCCGTCGCTCAATGCGAATAGCGAGTTCAATCAAGGAATCCACGCTGGAAGGAACCTCCCGGGAGAGAATCTCATCCTTTACCTCTGCGCGGAGACCCTCCAGAAGACGAGCGAGCAAGGCCGGCTCGTTCCAGCCACTGGAGACAGCAAGAGTGCGAAACTCAATAGAGTAGTCTGTTATGGATCGATTGCCTTGACATAGGGAAGACAGGGCCCTGGAAGCCTCCTCCCCAAAAACAGATCGATCAAAAACCCGTATCATCTCCTCCTTAAAGTCCTGATACTGGTTAGTACACTCAGCCCTTGCCTCCCAGATTGCCGTGCCCCACTCACGAGCCCGTCCAATAAGGAGAGATATGACGTAGGCGACACGAGCAGTGCTCCTGGAGTAAGTGTTGGGCTGGAGAGAAAACACAATATCACACTGGGTGAGGAACGAGCGGCATTCAGTGGGCTCCCCAGAGTAACACGGCGGGTTATTGATTCTGGGCTCCGGAGATTCGAAAGCCCTGGAAGTGGCCGGTGGATCGAGGCGGAGATGGTGAACCTGTTCTGTGAGGTTGGAGACTTGGGTGGCCAGGGTCTCAACGGCATGTCAAGCAGCAGACACTTCCTGCTCGTGTCTGCCTAGCATCGCTCCCTGGATCCCGACGGCTGAGTGGAGAGGATCCGAAGTCGCTGGGTCCATTCTTGGTCGGATTCTTCTGTTACGGTGCGTGAATGAGGACCCAAAAGCGAATTAACTTAAACAGAGCTTCTTTAATTACCAAACATAGGTAGGCTCAGACGGGCCGGCAGATTCCGACAGGACAAGACAAGGTTACAGCAAACATGACGACAGTCTGGTTCAGGCATGAAACACAACAAACAAGAATCCGACAAGGACAGGAACAAAAACAGAGAGAGATATAGGGGACTAATCAGAGGGAAAAAGGGAACAGGTGGGAAAAGGGGTGACGAGGTGGTTAGGAGGAGACAAGGCACAGCTGGGGGAAAGAGGGGGAGAAAAGGTAACCTAACAACGACCAGCAGAGGGAGACAGGGTGAAGGGAAAGGACAGAGACAAGACACAACATGACAGTACATGACATTCTCACTCTTTATTCTCTTCCTATAACCTTTGTTTAATATCGGTCGCTAGTTTTTTGTTTTCTATCTCATTGTGCGTGTCTCTGTACCTTTTTGGTCATTTTGCTCTCCATTTTATCGTTCTCTCCGTTTTAACCCCCTTTAGCCAGACATTTTCAGATGTGATTTATAGTATCATGTCGTCAATCAAATGACCCCATAAAAACATTGTCAGGTTTCATGTTATTGGAGTATAGCCATAGCTACACATTCTACTAATCTACCTTCCGTCTGGTATGTGATTATGGTCATATGCTTATGTATGTGAGGGCAGATGATGTTTGAGGGTGTTAATGTTGCATAAAGTATG
This sequence comes from Oncorhynchus mykiss, assembly GCF_013265735.2. NCBI lineage: Eukaryota > Metazoa > Chordata > Actinopteri > Salmoniformes > Salmonidae > Oncorhynchus > Oncorhynchus mykiss. The sequence goes on from NC_048574.1 coordinate 20,058,743, forward strand.
TGGTTCTTGCAGGACAATTGAAATTGTAAGCATGTGTATGACCTAGACTGTTTGTGTGCTCATCCACTTCCTTCATACCTTGCATTTGCTTTTCCTTCTCTCCCCCTCTACCCTCTAAACACACACAGCCAAACCACATCACTTGTCTCTCCCAGTCAGTCAGAACGAGGGCAGCCAGGGAAAGATAAAATGCTGCTGCTGCTTCTGCTCTTTTCCTGAGGTCTTTCTCTCTTCAGAATAACCTTCCTTTCTCCCTCATGCTTTGTTTACATATGGGGACTACAAAGTGACACATCACCATAAAAAATATAAATGCTACCACTGTATTAAATGTCTGGTCATCATTAGTCATGAGCGTTATCACAAACAGTGTCCACCATGAAAATAAAACCTCCTTAGGGGTGAGAAGGCTGGGATGGGAACTGGGATCTGATCATTTTATAGCCGAGGTGAGCGTGCAATTTTCAGACCACTGAGAAGCCTATGAACCTGGACTATGCCACCATGAATGATTAATACATAAACATCATTCATAACCTTTTGTCATAAACCTAGGCTGATATTACTTTCAGCCGCAGTGGAGAATGTGAGGGTATAGGTTTGGGATGGGGTTCTTCCCGAAAAGGAATAAAAAATGTTGAGTTGAAACCAAAGTCGGGTATTTAGATTTTTGTTGTTGCTGTAATGCTCCTATTTGGTGTGGTTTCCTGCTGTTTTTTGTGTGTGCCCTGAATGGCAGTTTAATGTGGTTAAATATCCTGTTAACATTTTAAGCCTTGTCTGTTTGTGCTAATTAGCAGCTAATTACCCTGTGTCATTTGTGTCCGCAGATGACCCGTTTTATTTTGAAGCTCTTTTCTCAGGGAAGATGGGTTCAGAATTCCGTGTCTGAACGATTCCAGAAACAAGGCCAGCGTACACTAAGCACACAATGGTAAACACTGGGTTGGGATGGGTGTCCATTGTCTACAGTGAGGTGGTTATGGATGGCATCTCTTTGGACTTCCAGCAACAATACGCTCTAAAAAAGACCTATAGCTGCCCCACAAGGGACTCTGGACACGAGAAGATAAGTACAGTATTTATGATTGATCTTATGTGCGTTTCTTAAAACATGTAGATCTAAGCCCTTTTTCTGTGATATCTACTAACCTAACATATGTAATTGTTTTAGGATATTAATAAAATGGACCATCTAGCTGTTTAATTTTGTAATATAGGGCCCCTGTAGGTATAAAAACAATTTAAGTAAAAATGACTTGATGAAACATTGAATTTGACCTTACTGCTATTAGCCCATAGAGACACATTAAAGAACACCAAAGGGAATATGTTTTGAAGTGTCTGAAACACGTTTGAGAGATCAGAGAAGGTTTTTCATGTGGAACAACCCTTATTCTTTAAAGTTATTTTTACTGCACAGTCATTTTGTAGGGAGTTGGGATGGTGTCCTTGTATCCTGCACAGCTTGACCCCGATTCTGACCCCATGAGCTGAAATAAAATATCCCAGATATTTTCTATACACAAAAAGCTTATTTCTAACTAATTTTGAGCACAAAAGGTGTGGCATATCAAGGAGCTGATTTAAACAGGTGCTGGGGACAATAAAAGGCCCCTCGAAAATGTGAAGTTTTGTCACACAACACAATGCCACAGACATATCATGTTTTGAAGGAGTGTACAATTGGCATGCTGACTGCAGGAATGTCCACCAGAGCTGTGTCGGGGGAATTGAATGTTAATTTATCCACCATAAGTCACCTCCAATGTCGTTTTAGAGAATTTGGCAGTATGTCCAACCGGCCTCACAACCGCAGATCACGTGTAACCACGCCAGCCCAGGATCTCCACATCCTGCTTCTTCACCTGCAGGATCGTCTGAGACCAGCCACCCGGACAGCTGATGAAACTGCGGGTTTGCACCAATGAATTTCTGCACAAACTGTCAGAAACCGTCTCAGGGAAGCTCATCTGTGTGCTTGTTGTCCTCACCAGGGTCTTGATCTGACTGCAGATCGGCGTCATAACCAACTTCAATGGGCAAATGCTCACCTTCGATTGCCACTGGAAGGCTGGAGGAGTGTGTTCTTCACAGATGAATCCCGGTTTCAACTGTACCAGGCAGATGGCATTGTGTGGCGTTGTGTAGGCGAGTGGTTTGCTGATGTCAACGTTGTGAACAGAGTGCCCAATGGTGGTGGTGGGGTTATGGTACTGTATGGGCAGGCATAAGCTAGGGACAACAAACACATTTTCATTTTATCAATAGCAATTTGAATGCACAGAGACACCAGCAACACCCACCCGTAGCAAGCGCTCCGGCAGGTGTATCTCACTGATCATCCCTAAAGCCAACACCTCATTTGGCCGCCTTTCGTTCCAGTTCTCTGCTGCCTGTGACTGGAACGAATTGCAAAAATCGCCGAAGTTGGAGACTTTTATCTCCCTCACCAACTTCAAACATCTGCTATCTGAGCAGCTAACCGATCGCTGCAGCTGTACATAGTCCATCTGTAAATAGCCCACCCAATTTTACCTACCTCATCCCCATACTGTTTTTATTTATTTACTTTTCTGCTCTTTTGCACACCAATATCTCTACCTGTACATGACCATCTGATCATTTATCACTCCAGTGTTAATCTGCAAAATTGTAACTTCGCCTACCTCCTCATGCCTTTTGCACACAATGTATATAGACTCTCTGTTTTTCTACTGTGTTATTGACTTGTTAATTGTTTACTCCATGTGCAACTCTGTCTTGTCTGTTCACACTGCTATGCTTTATCTTGGCCAGGTCGCAGTTGCAAATGAGAACTTGTTCTCAACTAGCCTACCTGGTTAAATAAAGGTTTTACATTTTTTTTTTTCACATCACCTCCTGCATGATAATGCACGGCCCCATGTTGGGAGGATCTGTGGATAATTCCTGGAAGCTGAACATGTCCCAGTTCTTCCATGGCCTGCATACTCACCAGACATGTCACTTATTGACAATGTTTGGGATGCTCTGGATTGACGTGTACGACAATATGTTCCAGTTCCCGCAAATATCCAGCAACTTCGCACAGCCATTGAAGAGGAGTGGGACAACATTCCACAGGCCATAATCAACAGCCACATCAACTCTGCAAAGATGTGTCATGCAAATGGTGTGAGGCAAATGGTGGTCACACTAGATACTGACTGGTTTTCTGATCCACACCCCTACTTACTTTTTTTTAAGGTATCTGTGACCAACAGATGCATTTCTGTATTCCCAGTCATGTGAAATCAATAGATTGGGGCCTAATTTATTTATTTCAATTGACTGATTTTCCTGAACTGTAACTCAGTTGCATGTTGTGTTTATATTTTTGTTCATATTTTGTAACTATGCCCGGGCTTTGCTCCATTTTATACAGGTCCATGATTAGTGAGAATTAGGGTAGATTTATTGCACTATTGGTCAAGCCCTATTGTACACTTTTTTTCCTCGATGATTCATACAACTTTTTTTCAATGATTCCTAACCTTAAAATGTGTCTAAATAATCTACCAGCTTTTGCAACGGAGACATGCATACATGGCCTTCTTTCATTGTTCCCTATTTTCTGAACCCCTTTGTCTACAAAATTCTAATTAAAGAAGTTAGACCGTATTTAAGATAATTGTACTGAAATCCTATTGAATGAAAATTCCACCTGAAAAAAATCTGTTGGCCAGCAAGTGGGAGGTTTTTCATGGGTTGAATTCATAGGTTCTGCACCTTCATAAGGTAAGTACGTAGGAAAGGCGTGCGTAAGAAAGGCATAATTTCCTACGTCGGAATCGGACACCTTGTGAACATCAGAGTAAAATAGACAACACGTGTGTGTTCGTGAGTCTAAGCTTTTCAAATGTTATGGGTTGCACGTTTCGTCACAATATTGTTTTAACATTTGTTTTAGGACTGATGCCCAAACGAGCATTCAACTCAATGCATTCTCAGTGGGCGCTGATGAAGATTTTGTCTGAATTGCATTACTATCAAATCAAATACAGTGCCTTGCGAAAGTATTCGGCCCCCTTGAACTTTGCGACCTTTTGCCACATTTCAGGCTTCAAACATAAATATATAAAACTGTATTTTTTTGTGAAGAATCACCAACAAGTGGGACACAATCATGAAGTGGAACGACATTTATTGTATATTTCAAACTTTTTTAACAAATCAAAAAAAAAAAATGAAAAAAAATGAAAAATTGGGCGTGCAAAATTATTCAGCCCCTTTACTTTCAGTGCAGCAAACTCTCTCCAGAAGTTCAGTGTGGATCTCTGAATGATCCAATGTTGACCTAAATGACTAATGATGATAAATACAATCCACCTGTGTGTAATCAAGTCTCCGTATAAATGCACCTGCACTGTGATAGTCTCAGAGGTCCGTTAAAAGCGCAGAGAGCATCATGAAGAACAAGGAACACACCAGGCAGGTCCGAGATACTGTTGTGAAGAAGTTTAAAGCCGGATTTGGATACAAAAAGATTTCCCAAGCTTTAAACATCCCAAGGAGCATCAGACCACTGCAAATCTACCAAGACCTGGCCGTCCCTCTAAACTTTCAGCTCATACAAGGAGAAGACTGATCAGAGATGCAGCCAAGAGGCCCATGATCACTCTGGATGAACTGCAGAGATCTACAGCTGAGGTGGGAGACTCTGTCCATAGGACAACAATCAGTCGTATATTGCACAAATCTGGCCTTTATGGAAGAGTGGCAAGAAGAAAGCCATTTCTTACAGATATCCATAAAAAGTGTTGTTTAAAGATTTCCACAAGCCACCTGGGAGACACACCAAACACGTGGAAGAAGGTGCTCTGGTCAGATGAAACCAAAATTGAACTTTTTGGCAACAATGCAAATCGTTATGTTTGGTGTAAAAGCAACACAGCTCATCACCCTGAACACACCATCCCCACTGTCAAACATGGTGGTGGCAGCATCATGGTTTGGGCCTGCTTTTCTTCAGCAGGGACAGGGAAGATGGTTAAAATTGAAGATGGATGGAGCCAAATACAGGACCATTCTGGAAGAACCTGATGGAGTCTGCAAAAGACCTGAGACTGGGACGGAGATTTGTCTTCCAACAAGACAATGATCCAAAACATAAAGCAAAATCTACAATGGAATGGTTCAAAAATAAACATATCCAGGTGTTAGAATGGCCAAGTCAAAGTCCAGACCTGAATCCAATCGAGAATCTGTGGAAAGAACTGAAAACTGCTGGTCACAAATGTTCTCCATCCAACCTCACTGAGCTCGAGCTGTTCTGCAAGGTGGAATGGGAAAAAATGTCAGTCTCTCGATGTGCAAAACTGATAGAGACATACCCCAAGCGACTTACAGCTGTAATCGCAGCAAAAGGTGGCGCTACAAAGTATTAACTTAAGGGGGCTGAATAATTTTGCACGCCCAATTTTTCAGTTTTTGATTTGTTAAAAAGTTTGAAATATCCAATAAATGTCGTTCCACTTCATGATTGTGTCCCACTTGTTGTTGATTCTTCACAAAAAAATACAGTTTTATATCTTTATGTTTGAAGCCTGAAATGTGGCAAAAGGTCGCAAAGTTCAAGGGGGCCGAATACTTTCGCAAGGCACTGTACATGCGTCTTCTGTTTGTCTGTTGCCAGTTTCTTGTCAAGTCCTACCAGCATGTTTCCTGTGCTCTAGTTTGTTTTTCTTCCCAGTTCTGACCTTTCTGCCTGTCCTAATTCTGCCTGCCGTCCTGTACCTGCCTGACTGATTTGGACTGCCTGCTCCTTGTACTATAATAAACTCTGAGACTCGTACTATCCTCCTCCTGTATCTGGGTCATATCCTGAGTCGTGATAGTACGAACTTGCCATGACTGACCCAGCTGACTTGGACCAGCTCCAGAACGCTGTCTCCGTCCAAGGAGTCGCCATTGGTAGACATGAGATAGTATTTCAAGACCTTATGGAAAGACTCCAGACCTGGGCGGAATGCCATGACCATGCTTTCACTGCATTGCTGTAGCAATTCCGCTGGATATCTACTAAGCAGCAAGCCACAACAGTAACCCCCCAGACTGGCAGTTACCCCGCTACCAGTGGCGCTTCTTCCCAATCTACCCTGGCTTCCCGAGAACACCGCTTACCTCCTCCAGAGTGCTACGCTGGAGTTCCAGGATCCTGCGGGGCGTTTCTCTCCCAGTGTTCTCTCATCTTTGAACTGCAGCCCTCTTCGTTTCCCTCGGATTGCTTGAGGATAGCGTACTTAATAACGCTAATAATGTCTGGGAGGGCTCTCAATGTGGGAGCAACAATCCACAGTTTGCCTCAGTCTGGAGGAGTTCGTGGCGGAGGTTAGAAAGGTGTTTGATTCTCTTCTGTCCGGAAACAGGCTGCTCGTAAGCTACTGCAACTGCGTCAAGACTCCCGTAGTGTGGCAGACAACGTCTTAGATTTTCGTTACTTTGTTCGACACGTTCCTGCATGGATTATCGGAGGTGATCAAAGACTAGTTTGCAGCCCGGGGGCTTCCCATGGATCTCGACTCTGTCATAGCCTTGACAATAAGGATCGATGGGCGGTTACGGGAACATAAGAGGGAGAGGAGGTCTTCTCCCGGTCACACTCGCTTGTCCAAGATGCTCACCTCGCCTCCAAGGAATCCCGGAAGGATCCGATGTCACCCAAGTTCTCTCAGGAATCTCTGAGGGCTATCGACTCGCTGCCTCTGGAGCCCATGCAACTGGACTGGGCCAGATTGTCTCTTGCTGAACGCTTGCGCAGACTAAGCACCAGGAGCTGTCTGTATTGTTGAACAACAGGACATTACATATCTACCTGTTCATTAAAAGACCAGGCTCATCAAGTAGGTACGAATACGCTGGTGAGCCGTACAGGGAGTTTCCCATCTTCCATTTCTTGTACCCCTCTCCATGCTATCCTGTTGTGGGGTGACCAGTCCAAATCTCACCGGGTGCTGATTGATTCTGGGGCTGACTGCCCTGGTGTCGGAGCTGGGAATCCCTACACAACCCCTCTTCATTCCCATGGACATCAGAGCGTTGGATGGGCACTCTATTGGCAGAGTCACCCACACTACTTTTCCCATTAACCTGAGCGTGTCAGGTAATCACAGTGATTCTATGCAGTTTCTGCTCTTGAATCCCCTCATGCACCTGTGATTTCTTTTTTTTTTCATGGCTCCAGAGGTGCAATCCTCTGATAGATTGGGCTACTGGTTCTATCATTGGTTGGAGCCCATTCTTCCATGCACACGGTCTGAAGTCAGTGCAGCCTGCCCCGGGACGAAGCCTCAGATCTCTCCTCCATTCCCGCGGAGAACCTATCTGCAACATTCTACAATGTTTGCCTACAGAAAGTGGCCCTGGTGTCTCTGTTGGTTATGGTGGTGTTACATTGTTACAGTTTCCCCCTGACCTCTTAGAAAACAAATCCAGTTCTCATCTGTAGCACCAAATCAAAGATCTGGGTCATTAAGTTACCACAGCTTCTCTCATAATCAACATCACATACACGCATAATATTTTTCACTCGTATGCTAAGCTGTGTTACCGACAAAACATTCCACATTACACAAAAGGTATACACACGCGTACACAAACATTGATTCTGGCAAACTGCATTTGACAAAACTAAAGTACACTTATTTACACCCCCCTCACCGCACGCACACACACACGCATCACTTTGTTACATCGACCATTTACTGTACACAGGAAGCCATGTGACCATGTGATTGATCAGGGTAATAGTGTGTGCCACAGTCCGTTAGCTCCGCCCCAAAAGGTGCTCTCCTGTCACCAGACTTAATTAACCATGATGTGTTTCTTCTGATACATGGTGGCGGACTCTTTGACAGATTGAGATATCAAGGAGTGCGTTTTTGTGGGCCGCCGCACCGCCGCCTCTGTATGGAGATGTATCCAAATTAGAGGAAGTAGTTCCCAGGATAATCATGCACTCGGGGGAAAAAGGGTCGTTTGGAGGTCATCAGCATATAGATCCACTGGCACACACACAACTGTAGTCAGCTACCTGATTCCCACTCACTTCTTTTACTAGCAATCATTTTCTTTAGAGGATGAATTTTCCCAGGCTGTGAATCAATATAGTTTTGGTCACAGTGTTGCAGCGCTAAACTGAATGATGTATAAATAGCCTCGTATTGTGGCTTAGCCTGTGATTGGCTCAGATAGACTTTTGTGATGGAGAGAGGGAAAGTGGAGTGCGGGGAGTTTTGTCTAAATACTGGTGGGTGATGTAAATGCTTGGAGAGGTGGGTGAGGCGGGCTCTCAAGGGTGTCTGGGAAAGGTTGGCGCTTTGAGCGGGAGCCTTTTATTTTCGGAGGCCTCCAAAGACTTCCCTTTTTCCTTTGTACTCCTTCGAAAATGTGCAGGATTTTGCCTTTCTCCAGCCTCACTTGAGACTCCCTGTCAACACTAGTTATTAACTGTTTCTATGAGGATTTCATAAATGTACCTCATAGTGTTGGAGAGTGCTCGGCCTCGCGGTACTAGTGCCTATAGAATACCATTGGGTGTCTTTGAAGGATACCAATATTTTCATAGCGATGTGGGGTTATTTTTACTATAATGGTGTCCTCAACATCCGAGTTAAGAAAGTTCCCTAAACAATGTTGATTGAGTGATAACTGACTTTGAGCTAAGCTTGTTATTGAAGAGAGGATGTGCTGACTAGCTGATATCCATTGTGCACTGACTAGGTCCACTCTGAACATTAGTACTATAACTTTAAAGCACCTCTGTCAGTAGGCAGGTCAATTACTAGTGTTGACAGGATGATTGCTCCAGTATGATGTTTCATAATCAAAAGGAAGTTTGGTTGGAATTTAAATGAAGGCATTACTATTGACATGTTTATGTTAGCAAGAACTTCCCGACTTAACTGTGACATGCATTGTGGGAGTTATGGGAGTAAGTATGCTTAGGATATGTAGGACAGAACTGAATCGAATGTTGACTAGGCCTATATATGTACAGTAAGTGAATTTACACTATTTTACATTTTCCCAATGTGCTTTAGCGTTCCGATATAGTTCTGGATGTATTGTGATTGGTAAAGTCCAGGTGGGGAAGGCAGAGCTTGTCCCTGAGGATTCTGTAATGCTTTTCAGAGAATCTGCTCCCCTGCTGGCCTCTTTAAAAAAAAGGCAGCAGAGAAAACTAAATCAAAGTAGGACTTCTCCAAAGCAGTGATGGGAAGTTTGTCTCTTTTTATTGACTCGTTCAGTGAAAATACAAATATTTGGACTAATTTTGTTCATTTGAGTCAGTAATGCCCAGAGCATGCAGGACCCCGTATAGGCGAACGATGAACTGAATACTTGAACGAGTCAGGATTCCACAAGCCTCTCGTTCACGTCATTCACCATAGGGGGCTTATTGGAGCTGTCATTTGTGACTGAGACTTGTAAAAGAATGCTTTAAACAATGTACATTTGTTGATCGCTAGGCCTACAAATACGGTTATTTCTTGGTACCTAGAGCCCCCCCAGTGGAGGTGTCATAATACCCATTAAACCTAGTGATCAAACAGGGAAATAGTTCCAAACGTTTTCCCACAATTCATTTTTCTCATAGGGGATAAACAGTTTAAATAAGGGCTGTGCTTTGAGTAGGCTTACCCTGGCGTGACGTTTTGATATCCGTGTAAATCTCTCTCGGACTAGGTTACTTTCATCAATATATTCACTCTCATGGCAGTCAATGCATTGCTTGACTGCCATGAGGGTGATAAGCACAATATCGTTTGGGAACTGCAGCACCCCAAACTATCGTTTTCGAGTTTGTGAGCAAGAGGCTGTGAATGTTATGTTTCTACAAAGCTGTGTCCATCATAACACTCAATACTCAATTAATTGAATTCATTCTTGTATCATGCGATCAATTATCAGTTCTAAGCATGTATTTTTCTTCTCTATTCTGCCTGCAGCATGATATATTTTGCTTGCGTGTTTATGTGACAGGCAGTTGTTGGCCTGAGTCCTGCTGTAGATTTCATTGCGGCCAGCAGGTAAAACGAACTACTAAGTCACTCAGCAAAACAAATCACGACTCTCGAGTCAATAAAGAGTCGTTTTAAAAGAATGCATTGTTCGCGAACTGCACATTAGTACTCCAAACAAATCCTGTACTTCTGGAAACATGTAACTGATAAAACATTTTTTTTTTCTGTAATCCGTTACGCTACCAGCAAAAATATTGTAATCAGATTACAGATACTTTTGAAAGATGACTAGATGATAACTTCTATGATTACTTTTAAGTTCAGAAAGAATGTTTGCGGAAAAAATCTATGACACCTTAGTGTTTCTCAATGGCATTCAAATCAGCATTGACATTTTTTAAAATTTTGATCTGTCTGACCACAAGTCATAGATCACGATGATGACACACCAAATGTGTTTGATGGATAGTGAGAAAAGAGCAAGAATAGGATTGAGCATGCAGTCTCTGACCAACTCTCTCAATATCTCTCTCAGAACAATCTTCTTGACCCTAACCAGTCAGGCTTCAAGACGGGTCACTCAACCCGAGACTGCTCTTCTCAATGTCACAGGGGTTCTCCGCACTGCCAAAGTTGATTCTGGCTCCAGTGTTCTCTTCCTCCTCAATCTATCCCCTGCCTTTGACTCCGTGAAGCATCAGATCCTCCTCTCCACCCTCTCAGGGCTGGGTGTTTCAGGCTCTGCACACTTTTGGATTGCATCCTACCTGGCAGGCCGCTCCTACCAGGTGATGGGGAGAGGACCTGTGCCTGCTCTTCTTCCCGGGGAAGGCCTGCCCGCTCAAAGACCTCTCCATCACGGTTGACAACTCCACAAAATCCCCCTCCCAGAGTGCAAAAGAACCTTGGAGGGACCCTGGACAACACCCTGTCGTTCTCTGCAAACATCAGAGAAGTGACTTGTTCCTGCAGGTTCATCCTCTACAATATCCGTAGAGTACAACCCTAACTCTCACAGAAAGAGGTGCAGGTACTAATCCAGGCAATTGTCATCTCCAGTCTGGACTACTGCAACTCACTGTTGGCTGTGTTCCCCGCTTGGGAAAGCCCACCTTGTGTTCAACTTTCCCAAGTTTTCCCATGTCACCCCTCTCCTCCACACACTCTACTAGCTTCCAGTTGAAGCTCACATCCACTACAAGACCATGGTACTAGCCTACGGAGCAGCAAGAGGAACTCCCCCTCCCTACCATCAGGCTATGCTCAAACCCTACAACCCAACCTGAGCACTCCGTTCTGCCACCTCTGGTCTCTTGGCCCTCCCACCCCTACAGGAGGCCAGCTCCCGCTCAGTCCAGTCCAAGGTTTTCTGTCTTTTCTCTTTTCTTATGAAAACATCTGAAACCCTACCTCTTCAAAGAGCATTTTAAATGATCCCACAGCACCCACCCCCCTTCTCACCCCAAAAAGTATTTTGTGAACTAACACACAATTTAATGGATTGTGGTTGTTGTGGATGGCTGTTCACAAATATATATGTGTATTTTAACCCAATAATGGTTGAATTGAGGAAATGTAATTTGTCTGTCAATCATTGTTTTTGATACCAGTGGACAGCCAGTGAAAATGAGTACCTGCAACAGCTGCATAGTGCGGATCCTTGCCTGGAAACCAGACATTGAGTTGCATTGAATTATACGTCAGGCAGAAATTAGCATTTGAATCAGCAAAGTTTCCTCTCATGACCTCTACAAGCCAGAATGTTGAATAAAATAATATTTTTACGTACTTTACCGGTTGTCTGTGAGGTTGATCCTTTTGGCGGTGAGACAATTTATCCACAAGAAAGTATAATTACAAAAAAGCGCTGGTAGTGCTTTTAGATTTCTATTACCTGAAGCATGTGCACAAGATGAAAATACATGCATGAGACACATGCATACTTGCTGATCTTGTGCACGTGTTTACATGGTTCTGGGCATGCTTCCATGACAACAAAATCATAAAACTACTACGCTAATAAGTCCTTCGTTTTTTGGGTTACACGTCCTATTCTTGAAGATCAAGAGCTATTCAATTAATTGGAATGACTGGAAATCTGGATTGGATTGAATGTAAAGATATAGCCTAATGATATTATTATCTGTATTGAAGTAGAATGCAATGGGTTAGAATAAGCCTACATAACCTATAAAGTATACTGCAACTTCCATTTACAGCCAGCTATGTAAACTCTAACATTGATTTATCCTCCAATAGATGTCGTTCAATTGGTAATATACATTTTTGTCTTAATCTAATGCTTAAAAAAAATAAAGTATTCTAAAAGTAGAGTTTGGGTAACCTAAAAGTTACGCTACTGATTACAATTTTGGACAGTTAACTAGTTACTGTAACAGATTACATTTAGAAAGTAACCTACTCAAAACTGGGCACAAAGTAAACAGAAATGCTGTTTGCCAAAAATCGCTGATGAAAGACTTGACCACTCTGCTCTGCAAATTGGAAGAAAAAAGAAAGGCTTTGATTGCCTCTGAATTCTCTGTTTTTATATGTTGGGATGACAGTGAAGTCATTAGGTTGGAAATAAGGTGGAAGAGGTGACTGAACCATGCTATATCACTATTAGCACATTCATGCAGGAACTGCAGATGGTAGAGGCAAAAAAGCACGGGTCACATGAGGTGTGTGTGTGTGTGGGGGTGGATTGGAGGGTTTTTGAATGATTGTAGGATTACTGAGTTTGTTCCCACCCGTGTCTTATTGACATAACTTTATGATGCCAATCACGTCCTTGGATCTCACAGACAAATACTTTAGGTTATTCTGATGGATAGAGAGACTGCTTGGCACCATGCTCAATACCTTGGGGCTAGTTATTCTTACAGGTCTGAAACAGTGTGACATGGCTCTTTGCTGTATTTGAACATCAGTAATTAACTTCTCTCCTATAATTTCATCCAGGGCCATGTTCAGTAGGACACAACGTAACAAAACGTTAAGTAACTAACAAAAACCAGTGTTCTCATTGGAGAGCTTCAGGTAGTACGTCCCCATTATACACCGTTTCTAAACGTTTCCTCCCTACTGAACACAACCTTGGAGAAAGGCTCTTGCAAAGCCCAAATATGCTTTATTCTTCCTCAATATTTGATTTTGATATTTGAGGAGGTCCACATTGCTTTTTAATTGAAACAGTCCCACTGTTCCATCTCGGACTACACTGCCAGCTCCCTCTGATTGTGGGTTTAATTGTCAACAAGCTCTGTCTTGCACCAAAGTGAAAACCCAATGAACCTCTTCAGTCTGCTCTACCCTGGGAGAGACGGCTGCCAACTCAGGCGCCCTCAGCTCTGACTGTGATGGATAGCCTGTATCTCCAGCTCACCTTGCTGTTGTAATTGGGGTTATGGTTATCATAGCGAGACTATAGAACAACAGTAAGGGTTGAATAAAGTCACACTACCACACTGCTGAGTTAAAGGTGGAGTTAAAAGTTAGGGATGCCAGTTTCTCAGACACAGATCAAACCTAGACCTGGATACAAAAGCAATTTCAATGGAAAATTTACAAATTGACTAGGACTCATATTCGCTGACATTGAGTACTCTAGGACAAGACTTCATTTGAGTCGGAGGAAACCAGCTCAAAGAGTATGCTTTTTTGGAGTGCTGCCATGTTAACTGTTATTGATTTAATTTAAAGATAAACGGGTGGTTTTGCGGACACGGGTTAAACCTAAACCTAGACTAAATTACACTTTTAAACTGGACTAACTGAAATTGTATTTCTCAAACATGGTTTAAAATAGTCTCAGACTTTCCCTTGTCTAGATTTTTTTAGTATTTTTAGTATGATTTCCAGAAGGACGATTAGAGTTAATCTAGATCTAAGCGAAGCTTTAAAGAAGCAGGTTTAACCAATAAGAGTCTAAACCCTGACTAAGTCAGGGGTAGGGGTGTTCTACTAAGCTACACTATACAGTGTATTTGGAAAGTATTCAGACCCCTTCCCCTTTTCCACATTTTGTTACATTACAGCCTTATTCTAAAATGGATTAAATAAATTAAAAAACACATCAATCTACACACCATACTTCATAATGACAAAGCGAATGTATAAAGGCACACACCTGTCTATATAAGTTCCCAAAGTTGACAGTGCATGTCAGAGCAAAAACCAAGCCATGAGGTCGAAGGAATTTTCCGTAGCGCTCTGAGACAGGATTGTGTTGAGGCACAGATCTGGGGAAGGATACCAAACAATGTCTGCAGCATTAGCAGTGGCCTCCATCATTCTTAAATGATGGAATAAGTTTGGAACCACCAAGACTCTTCCTAGAGCTGGCCGCCTGGCCAAACTGAGCAATCGGAGGAGAAGGGCATTCGTCAAGGAGGTGACGAAGAACCCGGTGGTCACATTGACAGAGCTCCAGAGTTCCTGTGTGTAGATGGGAGAACCTTCCATAATGAAAACCATCTAACCAGTTAGCCTGGAGCTAGCCTCGAGCTAGGCCCATCTCCCGGGTAGCCAAAGAGTTCCACCAGCCAATTCTTGGGCTAAAATACCACTTTGCCAATTGGCCTGGACCCTTTACTGCCGACACGGAGCCCCGCCGATACATCACGACTGGTCTGCCGACGTAACCGTCCGAGGTGGTTTCAACAGGCTCTTCCATTGCGACGTCGCCGGATGCCCATCTGCTAGCCCCGGCCCGCTAGTTGTCTGAATTGCCGTGTCTCCAGCTAGCCTAGCATAGCAGCAACTACGGAATTGGCTCCCTGACTCATCTAGTGCAACTCACTGGATCCTATGATCACTCGACTACACATGCCTCTCCCTAATGTCAATATGCCTCATCTATTGCTGTTTTGGTTAGTGATTGTCTTATTTCACTGTAGAGCCTCTAGCCCTGCCCAATATGCCATAGATAGCCCTATTGTTCCACCCCCCACACATGCAGTGACCTCACCTGGCTTAACTGGTGCCTCTAGAGACAACGTCTGTCATCGTCACTCAATGCCTAGGTTTACCTCCACTGTACTCTCATCCTACTGTACCCTTGTCTGTACATTATGCCTTGAATCTATTCTTCCACGCCCAGAAATCTGCTCCTTTTACTCTCTGTTCCGAACGCACTAGACAACCAGTTCTTATAGCCTTTACCCGTACACTTATCCTACTCCTCTGTTCCTGATGCAGAGGTTAACCCAGGCCCTGCAGCCCCTAGCACCACTCCCATTTCCAAGGTGCTCTCATTTGTTGACTTCTGTCACCGTAAAAGCCTTGGTTTCATGCATGTTAACATTAGAAGCCTCCTCCCTAAGCTTGTTTTATTAACTGCTTTAGCACACTCCTCCAACCCTGATGTCCTAGCCATGTCTGAATCATGGCTTAGGAAGTCCACCAAAAATCCTGAAATGTCCATCCCTAACTATAACATCTTCCGACAAGATAGAACTGTCAAAGGGGGCAGAGTTAGCCTGCAGAGATCTGCCACACTATCCAGGTCTGTACCCAAACAATTCGAGCTTCTACTTTTAAAAATCCACCTCTCCAGAAACAAGTCTCTCACCGTTGCAGCTTGTTAAAGACACCCTTCAGCCCCAGCTGTGCCCTGGACACCTTATGGGGCGGCAGGTAGCCTAGTGGTTAGAGCATTGGACTATTAACCGAAAGATCGAATCTCCCAACTGACAAGGTAAAAATCTGTCGTTCTGCCCATGAACAAGGCAGTAACCCAGTGTTCCGGGGCTGTAATTGAAAATAAGAATTTGTTCTTAATTGACTTGCATAGTTAAATAAATAAAATAAATAAAAAATATGTTAATTGATTGCCATCTATCTTCAGAGTTTGTTGACCTAAACTGGGATATGCTTAACACCCTGGCTGTCCTACAATCTAAGTTAGATGCCCTCAATCTGACATAAATTGTCAAGGAAACTACCAGGTACAACCCTAAATCTGTAACCATGGGCACCCTCACAGATATCATCCTGACCAACCTGCCCTCTAAATACACCTCTGCTGTCTTCAACCAGGATCTCAGCGATCACTGCCTCATTTCCTGCATCCGTAATAGGTCTGCGGTCAAACAACCACCCCTCATCACTGTCTAACGCTTCCTAAAACACTTCAGCGAGCAGGCCTTTCTAATTGACCTGGCCCGGGTATCCTGAAAGGATATTGACCTCATCCCGTCAGTAGAGGATGCCTAGTTGTTCTTAAAAAGTGCTTTCCTCATCATCTTAAATAAGCATGCCCCATTCAAAAAAATAGAATTCGGAACAGATATAGCCCTTGGTTCACCCCAGACTTGACTGCCCTTGACCAGCACAAAAACATCCTAGCATCGACATTACATTAGCATTAGCATCATTACATTAACATTAGCATCGAATATCCCCCGCGATATGCAACTTTTCAGGTAAGTTAGGAACCAATATACACAGCATCCTGTATCATTAATTCCCAAAAGTTTTGGGACACTTTAAAATCCATGGAGAATAAGAGCACCACCTCCCAGCTGCCCACTGCACTGAGGCTAGGAAACACTGTCACCACTGATAAATCCACAATTTCAATGAGCATTTTTTTTACGGCTGGCCATGCTTTCCACCTGGCTGCCCCTACCCCAGCCACAGCTCTGGACACCATGCAGCAACTTGCCCAAGCACCTGAGAATCCCCTTCACCAAAACCCAGACAGTTGAAGTTCTGAAAGAGCTGCAAAATATGGATCCCTACAAATCAGCTGCGCTAGACAATCTGGACCCTCGCTTTCTAAAATTATTAACTGAAATTGTTGCAACCCCTATTACGAGCCTGTTCAACCTCTCCTTCGTATCGTCTGAGATCCCCAAAGATTGGAAAGCTGCCGCGGTCATCCCCCTCTTCAAAGGGGGAGACACTCTAGAC
The DNA here is from genome assembly GCF_013265735.2 of Oncorhynchus mykiss. Taxonomy (NCBI): domain Eukaryota; kingdom Metazoa; phylum Chordata; class Actinopteri; order Salmoniformes; family Salmonidae; genus Oncorhynchus; species Oncorhynchus mykiss. The sequence continues at coordinate 20,075,647 of NC_048574.1, forward strand.
CCAAACTGCTACAGACCTACATCCATCCTGCCCTGCCTTTCTAAAATCTTCAAAAGCCAAGTTAACAAACTGTTATGGGATTTTTATCAATATTGACTAAATGAGGAATACTGCACTATAACTGGCAATAATTCTACCCTGTCTTTCTTGTAGTATTAAATGTTTGTCCATTAGCAGGGTTATATTAGGGGGGTTATATGGCATGTACCTAGGAAGAAAGGTATGTATGTGGAGATAAGAGAGGACAGGGAGGGCTCCTCCAGAGTTATGATGTCTGGGGGAGCCTGGAACGGTCAGTTGAGGGGTTATAAACTGGTTAGACTCATGAGAAAATCCATGTTGGTGTGTGTGTAGTTTAGGATGATTTAAGAAGGAATGAATTTGTGGAAACTTTGTAGCTCTCGCAAATAAATTGGAACCTGATCAATTGTGACCTGGGAATTCTGTCTGTTTTATTTAAGACAAACTCTGGGTATCAGACAGATTTATATAATTGGAATTTATGAACACTGATTAAATAATTACCTGACACAAACAGATCACCAAACATTTCAAATCCCACTGTACCTTCTCCACTATGCAATCTGGTTTCCGAGCTGGTCATGGGTGCACCTCAGCCACGCTCAAAGTCCTAAATGATATCATAACTGCTATCGATAAAAGACAGTACTGTGCAGCCTTCTTCATAGACCTGGCCAAGGCTTCGACTCTGTGAATCACTGCATTTTTATTGGCAGACTCAACAGCCTTGGTTTCTCAAATGCCTGCCTCGCCTGGTTCACCAACTACTAGACAGAGTTCAGTGTGTCAAATCGGAGGGCCTGTTGTCCGGATCTCAGGCAGTCTCTATGGGGGTGCCACAGGGTTCAATTCTCGGGCCGACTCTTTTCTCTGTATACATCAATGATGTCGCTCTTCCTGCTGGGGATTCTCTGATCCACCACTACGCAGACGACACCATTCTGTATACATCTGGCCCTTCTTTCAGGTTCCTATTTTGCAACAAAGTATCCTTCACTCATGCTGCCAAACATACCCTCGTAAAACGGACTATCCTACCGTTCCTTGACATCGGCGATGTCATTTACAAAATAGTCTCCAACACTCTACTCAGCAAGCTGGATGTGGTCTATCACAGTTCCATCCGTTTTGTCACCAAATCCCCATATACTTCCCACTACTGCGACTTGTATGCTCTCTTTGGCTGGCCCTCACTACATTTTCTCCGCCAAAGCCACTGGCTCCAGGTCATCTAGAAGTCTTTGCTAGGTAAAGCCCCGCCTTATCTCAGCTCACTGGTCACCATAGCAACACCCACCCGTAGCACACGCTCCAGCAGGTATATTTTACTGGTCATCCCCAAAGCCAACACTTCCTTTGGCCGCCTTTCCTTCCAGTTCTCTGCTGCCAATGACTGGAACGAATTGGAGTCTTATATCTCCCTCTCTAAATTTTAAGCATCAGCTGAATTTAAGCATCAGCTGTCAGAGCAGCTCACTGTACCTGTAAGCTGCACTGTACCTGTACACAGCCAATCTGTAAATAGCACACCCAACTGCCTCATCCCCATATTGTTATTTATCCTCTTGCTCTTTTGCACCCCAGTATCTCTACTTGCACATCCTCAACTGTACATCTATCACTCCAGTGTTAATGCTAAATTGTAATTATTTTGCCACAATGGACTATTTAATGACTTATGTCGCGTCCCTACTCTTCTACATTTGCACACACTGTACATAGATTTTTCTATTGTGTTGACTGTACGTTTAATTACATGTAACTCTGTTGTTTCTGTCGCACTGCTTTGCTTTATCTTGGCCACGTCGTAGTTGTAAATGAGAACTTGTTCTCAACTAGCCTACCTGGTTAAATAAATCTCTGCAGCACTCCACGAATCATGCCTTTATGGTAGAGTGGCCAGACGGAAGGCACTCCTCAGTAAAAGGCACATGACAGCCCGCTTGGAGTTTGCCAAAAGCCACCTAAAGGACTCTGACCATGAGAAACAAGATGCTCCGGTCTGATGAAACCTAGATTGAATTCTTTGGCCTGAATGCCAAGCGTCAGGTCTGGAGAAAACCATGAAGTATGGTGATGACAGCATCGTGGGGGATGTTTCAGCGGCAGGGACTAGGAGAGTAGTCAGGCTTGAGGGAAAATACAGAGCAAAGTAAAGGGAGATCCTTGATGGAAACCTGCTCCAGAGCGCTTAGGACCTCAGACTGGGCTGAAGGTTCACCTTCCAACAGGACAACAACCCTAAGCACACAGCCAAGACAACACAGGAGTGGCTTCGGGCCATGTCTCTGAATGTCCTATAGTGGTCTAGCCAGAGCGCGGACGTGAACCCGATCAAACCTCTCTGGGGAGACCTGAAAATAGCTGTGCAGTGATGCTCCCCATCCAACCTGACAGAGCTTGAGAGGATCTGCAGAGAAGAACGGGAGAAACTTCCCAAATACTGGTGTGCCAAGCTTGTACCCAAAAAGACTCTAGGCTGTATTCGCTGCCAAAGGTTCTTCAACAAAGTACTGAGTAAAGGGTCTGAATACTTATGTAAATGTGATATTTATAAATTTGCAAACCAAAAAAATACTTGTTTTTGCTTTGTCATTATGGAGTATTGTGTGTAGATTGAGGGGGAAAGAAAACAATTTAAACATCTATTTTATGACAAGTCTGTAATGTAACGGAATGTGAAACTTTTGTATACACACTTTTATGTGGACACCCCTTCAAATGAGTGGATTTGGCTATTTCAGCCACACCCATTGCTGACAGGTGTATAAATCAAGCACACAGCCATGCAACTCCATAGTCAAACATTGGCAGTAGAATGGCCTTACTGAAGAGCTCAATGACTTTCAACGTGGCACCGTCATACAGTAGGATGCTACCTTTTCTCTGTCCTGCAAGAGCTGCCCCGGTCAACTGTAAGTGCTGTGATTGTGAAGTGGAAACATCTAGGAGCAACAACGGCTCAGTGGTGATGTGGTAGGCCATGCTTGTAGCGAAAGGCTTGTGCTTCTAGTTCCAACAGTGCAGTAATATCTAACAATTCCCCAATAACTACCTAATACACACAAATTTAAAGGGGTGAATGAGAATATGTACATATTTAGTATATGGTAAGTATATGGATGAGAGATGGCCGAGCGGCATAGGCAAGAGATTGTATAAAATACAGTATATAATGTGATATGAGTAATGTAAGATATATATATATATATATATATATATATATACATTAAAGTGGCATTATTTAGAGTGGCATTGTATAAAGTGACTCGTGATCCATGTATTAAAGTGACCAGTGATTTGGTTTCAATGTAGGCAGCTGCCTCTGAGTTAGTGATAGCTGTTTAGCCGTCTGATGGCCTTGAGATGGAAGCTGTTTTTCAGGCTTTCGGTCCCAGCTTTGGTGCACCTGTACTGACCTCGCCTTCTCCACTGCTGTCCCGTCCATGTGGATAGGGGGGTGCTCCCTCTGCTGTTTCCTGAAGTCCACGATCATCTCCTTTGTTTTTTTTGACGGTGAGTGAGAGGTTGTTTTCCTGACATCACACTCCAAGTGCCCTCACCTCCTCCCTGTAGGCTGTCTCGTTGTTGTTGTTGTTGGTAATCAAGTCTACTACTGCTGTGTTGTCTGCAAACTTGATGATTGAGTTGGAGGCATGCATGGCCACGCAGTCATGGGTGAACAGGGAGTACAGGAGGGACTGAGCACGCAGTGTTGAGGGTCAGTGAAGTGGAGATGTTGTTTCCTTCCTTCAACACTTGGGGGCGGCAAGTCAGAAAGTCCAGGACCCAATTGCACAGAGTGGGGTTGAGACCCAGGGCCTCCAGCTTGATGATGAGATTGGAGGGTGCTATGGTGTTGAATGCTGAGCTGTAGTCAATGAACAGAAATCTTACATAGTTATTCCTCTTGTCCAGATGGGATAGGGCAGTGTGATTGCGTCATCTGTGGACCTGTTGGGGCGGTATGCAAACTGAAGTGGGTCTAGGGTGGCGGTAAGGTGGAGCTGATATGATCCTTGACTAGTCTCTCAAAGCACTTCATGATGACTGAAGTGAGTGCTACAGGGCGATAGTCATTTAGTTCAGTTATCTTTGCCTTCTTGGTTACAGGAACAATGGTAGCCATGTGGGGACAACAGACTGGGATAGGGAGAGATTGAATATGTCTGTAAATACCCCTGCCAGCTGGTCTGCGCATGCACTGAGGACACGGCTAGGGATGCCATCTGGGCCAGCAGCCTTGCGAGGGTTAACACGTTTAAATGTTTTACTCCGGAGCAGTCCTTGTTAGTGGGCCGTGACGGTGGCACTGTATTTTCTTCAAAGCAAGCAAAGATGGTGTTTAGTTTGTCTGGAAGCGTGACGTTGGTGTCAGTTACGTGGCTTCTTTTCTTTTTGTAGTCTGTGATTTCCTGTAGACCCTGCCAAATACGTCTTGTGCCTGAGCCGTTGAATTGCGACTCCACTTTGTCCCCGTACTGGCATTTCACTTGTTTGATTGCATTGCGGAGGGAAAAACTACAATGTTTATATTCAGCCATATTCCCAGACCTCTATCCAAAGTTAAATTATGTGGTTTGCGCTTTCAGTTTTGCACGAATGCCGCCATCTATCCACGGTTTCTGGTTAGGGTAGGTTTTAATAGTCACAGTGGGTACATCTCCCATGCACTTCTTTACAAACGCACTCACCGAGTCAGCAGTCGATGTTGTTCTCAGAGGCTGACCGGAACATATTCCAGTCCGCGTGATCAAAACAATCTTGAAGCGTGGCTTTCCATTGGTCGGACAGCGTTGAATGGTTCTCATCACTGGTACATCCTGTTTGAGTTTCTGCCTATAAGACGGAGGAGCAAGATGGTGTCGTGGTCGGATTTGCCGAAGAATTTAGATAGTCTTGTTCTCAAATTTACTTTGTTAAAATTCCCAGCTACAATAAATGTAACCTTAGGATGTATGCTTTCCAGTTTGCATATAGTCCAGTGAAGTTCCTTGATGGCCGTCTTGGTGTCTGCTTGAGGGGGAATGTACACAGCTGTGACTATAACTGACGAGAATTCTCTTGGTAGGTAAAATGGCTGGCATTTGATTGTAAGGAATTCTAGATCGAGTGAGCAGAAGGAGTTCCTGGATGTTGTTATGATTACACCATGAGTTGTTAATCATAAAGTATACACACCCGCCCTTCCTCTTCCCAGAGAGGTGTTTATCTATGTTGGCGCAATGTATGGAGAAGGCCGGTGTCTCGACCGATTCCGACAACATAGCCAAAGAGAGCTATGTTTCCATGAAACAGAGAATCTTGGAATCTCTGATATCGCTCTGGAAGCCAACCTTTGCTTGAATTTCATATACCTTGTTGTCAAGAGACTGGACATTGGCTAGTAGTATACTCGGGAATGGTGGGCGACATACCCGCCTATGGAGCCTGGCCGGGTGGCCACTTCGTCTGCAACTTCTGCGGCGTCGTTGTTTTGGGTCAACCACTGGAATTAGATCCATTGTCCTGGGTGGTGGTCCAACTACTGGGTGGTGGACTACTGGAACTCGATCCATTGTCCTGGGTGGTGGTCCTGTGGAGGTCCTCATGAGAGCCAGTTTCATCATAGCGCTTGATGTTTTTTTGCGACTGCACTTGAAGAAACTTTCAAAGTTCTTGAAATCTGTCCTATTGACTGAACTTCATGTCTTAAAGAATTGAATGTCTGTTTGTCTTCACTTATTTTAGCTGTTCTTGCCATAATATGGACTTTTACCAAATAGGGCTATATTCTGTATACCACCCCTACCTTGTCACAACACAACTGATTGGCTCAAACACATTAAGAAGAAAATACATTCAGTCTCCAGATCTCAACCCCATAGAAAATCTTTGGAGGGAGTTGAAAGTCCGTGTTGCCCAGCAAAACATCACTGCTCTAGAGGAGATCTGCATGGAGGAATGGGCCAAAATACCAGCAACAGTGTGTGAAAACCTTGTGAAGACTTACAGAAAACGTTTGACCTCTGTCATTGCCAACAAAGTGTATATAACAAAGTATTGAGATAAGCTTTTGTTATTGACCAAATACTTATTTTCCACCATAATATGCCAATAAATTCATATGAAATCCTACAATGTGATTTTCTGGAATTTTCTTCCTCATTTTGTCTGTCATAGTTGAAGTGTACCTATGATGAAAATTACAGGCCTCTCATCTTTTTAAGTGGGAGAACTTGCACAATTGGTGGCTGATTAAATACTTTTTTGCCCCACTGTATTAGTGTGTAGCCCAAACTGTTCAGACTCTACAGAGAGAAGTTGGCAGGTCGGCTGTACCGACTGCTAACGGGTCCCAAGACACTTTTTTTAGGGGTCGTAGAGCAAAACAGAACACCATTGTGTTCTTGAGATCTCAAATCAACTTTTATGTCACATGCGCCGAATACAACAGGTGTAGATCTAGACAAGTCTAGATTCTTACTTCAAGCCCTTAACCAACAATGATCTAAGAAGTTCAGAAGAAAAAAGTGGAGTAAAAAACGGATAAAAAATATTAAGAATCTCATCTTTCCATTGTGGGGTAATTATTTGTAGGCCAAATCATTCTAAAACCAAACGACTTTGTGAGAAGACCGATTTTTCAGGATGTCTCATCTGCTGCGTTCAAAACAACTGGGAACTCTGAAAATACAAGGTCAGTGATCTTCAGGCCGGAGCTCTTGATAGAGGCCCAAGTTCCCGAGTTGGATGACCATTCAAATAGATTTTTCCCAGTCAGAGCTATTTTTTTCAGAGTTCCCAGTTGTTTTGAAACCACTAGGGTTGGAAGTTGGAGATCTCCGAGTTCCCAGTTGTTTTGAAAGCAGCAAAACACCACTCTAGCTTTGTCCCCTTTCACCGCAAAAGTGCAACATAGGCAGATGCATAGGTGGATTGAGACGTCTCTAGCTTAAACTGGCAGATTTTATTGGGGATTTTTTTTATGATGCTAATTTCAGTTCCGAAGTGGCGCAGACTTTAGAGAGTCAGGACACCTATTTAACGTCCCATCCAAAATTACCTCTGTCCATTGTTTGGTTTACGTGACTTGCTCCAATTCCACACAATGCTTGGGCTACACATGTATTAGTGTTCAATCCCTGGTTTTTGACGCATCCTCAGGTCAGCACCAAGTGCACGTCGTTAATCTCATCAGGCTTCACAAAGATGAACTAGTTAGTCCGTATTTACCTTAGTCTGAGACTCCCTAGTCTAGAACGAATGAATCTGAAGTTAAGCAACGTCTCAGAAAGCCATTTTTAAATCTAGATTAATTTAAGTAGAATTAGCCTAGTCCTGATATAAATTAAACTCTGTCCGTGAAACCAACCCCCCAAAATATTTTTTGTTTGTTCTCTAGCAGTAGTAGTCTTCATTGTCTAGATATAGGGCCAGGTATTGACTCTACTGGGAAATGTCTTCACTGATCCCTTTAATTAATTTGCGATCTATTAAACAACCAACGTTTTGTAGCAGTTTGATCTCATTTGAATAAGTGGCATGTGTGCCGCATACATGTATCAAACAATGGAGAATAAAATGTTTCTAATTAATTCTGGAGGCTAGAACAGCTGCTGCACTTTCCTGATTTGGCCATGTTTTAGATTTGGTTCATCAAGAAATGCTTCTTCTTCGGGATTGAGTTGGCTGATCGCATCCAACTTTTAGGTGCATACATCGCCACCTACTGTACTGGAGTGAGAGACCAGTCACAGCCTACCTATGTCAAATACCAGTAATACAAAATTGGGGAAAAGGAAAATGACCCTGGAAACTATTAGCCCTCACAACAACAACAACAAAAAAAACACCCTATTCCACTATTTAAGCCTATCTAATCTTACTCCAGGCCAATGGTCTGGGAGGACAGAACTCTACCAGTCAACACCCCCTACAACTCTTCTGCAGTAAAACCTCACAATCCCAAGTAATTCTCTGCAGCTGCCACCACAACCTATTTTCTGTGACTTACATTCAATTTCTGCAGTAGAGTTGACAACCATGGGTATGAATGCTAAGAAACCCACCTTACTGAAGCACATATTATTCCCATCCCTCTCTATTGGTCTCTGCCTACTGACAAGAATCCCCTCAGGATCTCTCACCCTGTCCCCATCTTCTTCTACCACTCTCTTCACTGCTTCAGTATACGGCACTTTCTGTACTACTCTTTCTGTACTACCTGCCTTCTCACACCGGACACCTCCGATCTCCAGCCCCATGGTCACCCCCACAGCTAACACACACACCTTTCTCCACTGATACTACACATCCCTTCGTCTCATGCCCTCCTGCGCACTTCTCACATCTAGGAATCTCCCTTTGCTGCAACATGACCATACGCTTGGATAAAGAAATGCTATGCCATGACTGAATTCAAGCTCGAGTTGGTTTCGGGGAGTGGTCATGTGGGTGTCTCATGTGTGTTCGCAGGTGGGAAGAGTTAGCCAAACTATTTTGCCAATTAACTTCAGCCGGCTGGCGTGCGACCGTGGCAAACCTATCACCCAAGATTTTTAGGGACCGTCAATAAATTGTAATGTGAATAGGACAAAATGTTCATGTTGCACATCTTTTATTAATTTTTTTCAATGTTTGTAAATTAATTTCTACAATTTATAGCAAAACATTTTTTGTGCTATTGACCTTTTGAAATATTGTCCCCTTTTGTAATTTAATGATGGTCCCTAACTAGCCCCATGGGGATACAAAATGTCATACCAAATTGACCATGGGCATTACAATTGGGTTGAGTGCAGCTGTGCTCTGAAAAGATGATTACTTGAGTGCTGCCAGCTGTGGGCATGTGGGCAGGATAAAAAAACAACAACACACAGAACACCCTTATGGTACCCTTTATTCTGTGAAATATAAATCTCAGTTTTGGACAAGACTGACTTTATGAATAAAATTGGCCTATATACATTGTACTATTGTAGGCAATTTTGACACTAGAATACATGGCTCCGGCTCATATTGATGCCACATAGGCCATTTTCAAAACGAGAAGTTGCTAATAAGGGGCAGTCGCTCTTCAAAGACATTCTGCCTCCACAGATATTTAATACATAGGCCTAACAGAGCAGGCTAGCGGCCACTAAAGCTAACAGAAGTTGTAATATGTGTAAGCAAACATCCACAGTGTGTAGCAGCAGATGGCAGCTGCGGCACTGCACTGTCACTCATGCACTCAGAGAGATGAGGAGCGTTCAGGCTTTACCCAGGCAGGCTGTGTCAGGCTCTTTATATCAATGGGCTGTTTTGTCAGGTGTCTTAGAAATGCTCTCTTGTACACACAAAGATAGTTACACACACACACACACACCAACATGACACAAGCACAGACACAATGAATCCAGCGTGCGAGAGAGGGAAGGAAATAGTGGGTATAGAAAAGGAGAAAAGCAAAGGGGCCATAAGCCACTTTTCACACGGTCTATATAGCTGTTGTTGTGGAAGATCAAAGCATTCACCGTTACATTCCCCCCCCCCCCCCCCCCCCCCTCTCCCTATCTCTCTCTCTAGGATTTCAGAGCTGTGCAAACCTACAGCTGAGCTAAGGGATTAATCCCAGCCTTGAATTTAAAGAAGAGAAAGAAACAAAGGAAATGGTTTGAGTTTAAGCCTAAACTTGGCCCTCATTGGGGGAAAAAACATGTTACTGTCTTGCAGTAAGTGAATGATCATGTCTGTCTTGAACAATATCCATCCAATATACTGTACTGTATACACTGTTACCTTTCTGTGTGATAGCCTTTCTGAGGTTGATTTGAGAAGAAGATTAGCTGGGGAGACTCCAAATGTATAGGCCTAGTAAATCTTATATTTGAATATGTCTGCAGGTTTGTTTTACATTTGTCAGGAACCTTTGACAGGAGCCTTGAAGGTATGGCTCTTTAAACTGTGACTTTACAAAAGACATGCTTTCATTACCTCTAAGAATGTCCAAATGTAAACGGGAAGATTAAACGCAAAAGAAAGATGTTGAATACAAATGGGAAATTACACATATATACATAAAAAACATACCTGGTAAATCGAACTGGACTTTAAATAGAGAGAACGCTGACAACTCGGAGCCAGTCAGAGCTATGAATATGTCAAATATGCTAGGTCTATAAGAACGTAAGTATATCCCATCAGTGGTGGTATGTGACTGCTTAATCCCTTTTACCATCCCACTGTTCCCCCATGTTCTACCAGCCTGGGCCCATTACAGCTAATATAGAGCATGCTGAGCTTATATCTGTGGATGGCCTCTTGTGTGAAATGCTGCCGCCACCAACACACAGTGATCATCATGCTTGGAGCCTTCAGCCAAAGACACACGCACACTCACAAATGAGCAAGCCTAGAACTGGACTAAGCATCTGGGGCCCATTGAAAAACACTCGACCAATGATCCGTTGATGCGGATTGCCAGCTTTGATCCATGCCTGGACCTGGAGGACGCAAAGTTCTTTGTTTGTCAGACAAATTATTAGGACGAAACTACAGAACCGTACAAAACAAGAGAACACACATGGTTGATGTTCAGAAAATAGTGCCTTGCGAAAGTATTCGGCCCCCTTGAACTTTGCGACCTTTTGACACATTTCAGGCTTCAAACATAAAGATATAAAACTGTATTTTTTGTGAAGAATCCACAACAAGTGGGACACAATCATGAAGTGGAACGACATTTATTGGATATTTCAAACTTTAACAAATCAAAAATTGAAAAATTGGGCGTGCAAAATTATTCAGCCCCTTTACTTTCAGTGCAGCAAACTCTCTCCAGAAGTTCAGTGAGGATCTCTGAATGATCCAATGTTGACCTAAATGACTAATGATGATAAATACAATCCACCTGTGTGTAATCAAGTCTCCGTATAAATGCACCTGCACTGTGATAGTCTCAGAGGTCCGTTAAAAGCGCAGAGAGCATCACGAAGAACAAGGAACACACCAGGCAGGTCCGAGATACTGTTGTGAAGAAGTTTAAAGCCGGATTTGGATACAAAAAGATTTCCCAAGCTTTAAACATCCCAAGGAGCACTGTGCAAGCGATAATATTGAAATGGAAGGAGTATCAGACCACTGCAAATCTACCAAGACCTGGCCGTCCCTCTAAACTTTCAGCTCATACAAGGAGAAGACTGATCAGAGATGCAGCCAAGAGGCCCATGATCACTCTGGATGAACTGCAGAGATCTACAGCTGAGGTGGGAGACTCTGTCCATAGGACAACAATCAGTCGTATATTGCACAAATCTGGCCTTTATGGAAGAATGGCAAGAAGAAAGCCATTTCTTAAAGATATCCATAAAAAGTGTCATTTAAAGTTTGCCACAAGCCACCTGGGAGACACACCAAACATGTGGAAGAAGGTGCTCTGGTCAGATGAAACCAAAATGGAACTTTTTGGCAACAATGCAAAAAAAGGCGTAAAAGCAACACCCTGAACACACCATCCCCACTGTCAAACATGGTGGTGGCAGCATCATGGTTTGGGCCTGCTTTTCTTCAGCAGGGACAGGGAAGATGGTTAAAATTGATGGGAAGATGGGTGGAGCCAAATACAGGACCATTCTGGGAGAACCTGATGGAGTCTGCAAAAGACCTGAGACTGGGACGGAGATTTGTCTTCCAACAAGACAATGATCCAAAACATAAAGCAAAATCTACAATGGAATGGTTCAAAAATAAACATATCCAGGTGTTAGAATGGCCAAGTCAAAGTCCAGACCTGAATCCAATCGAGAATTTGTGGAAAGAACTGAAAACTGCTGTTCACAAATGCTCTCCATCCAACCTCACTGAGCTCAAGCTGTTTTGCAAGGAGGAATGGTAAAAAATGTCAGTCTCTCGATGTGCAAAACTGATAGAGACATACCCCAAGCGACTTACAGCTGTAATCGCAGCAAAACTTAAGGGGGCTGAATAATTTTGCACGCCCAATTTTTCAGTTTTTGATTTGTTAAAAAAGTTTGAAATATCCAATAAATGTCGTTCCACTTCAGGATTGTGTCCCACTTGTTGTTTATTCTTCACAAAAAAATACAGTTTTATATCTTTATGTTTGAAGCCTGAAATGTGGCAAAAGGTCGCAAAGTTCAAGGGGGCCGAATACTTTCGCAAGGCACTGTATATATGTATATATATTGGTCATATTGGTCATGGCTCCCGAGTGGTGCAGCGGTCTAAGGCACTGCATCTCATTGCAAGAGGCATCACTACAATCTCTGGTTCGAATCCAGGTTGTATCACATCTGGCCGTGATTGGGAGTCCCATAGGGCGGCGCACAATTGGCCCAGCGTCTTCTGGGTTTTGCCGGGGTAGGCCGCCATTGTAAATAAGAATTTGTTCTTCAAGGTTAAATAAAATATATATATATTACAGAGCCTTTCCATAAGTCCACTCAAGTTTCTTCAAATGTCTTCTGACTGTGATTAGAGCGACGTTAATGTTGTGCTGTGATGCCAGCAGATTCCAGACTGCATTTGCCGATCGCCCATCATCTTAAACCATCAGTGAGTCGATGGCTTGAACAGTCTCGCTGGAAGTTGAATACAATGTAAAAATGATGACCAGCAGTGTCAAATAATATAAACAGTGGTTTATATAGGGTGTGTATTAATTGTATGTGTATTCATCTTTTCTTACTTTTGTTGACACAGATTTCACAGGTCCCCACTCCTTTACTGCACATCGGCGGAAAATCCATTTCACCATGAGAGTGAAATCATGCTGGCCTTTGATTGGGAGAACATCCACGCCATAGAGGACGTCCCCATGGGGCTCTGCTAGGGCTGTATTTTTTGTTTTCAGTAAAATTTCCCCAAAATGTCAAAAATACTTATATTCTTGTCACGTCCTGACCTTAGTTCCTTTTTTATGTCTCAGTTTTAGTTTGGTCAGGGCGTGAGTTGGGGTGGGCATTCTATGTTTTTGTTCTATGTTTTTTTTTTGTGTTTGGCCTGGTATGGTTCCCAATCAGAGGCAGCTGTCAGTCGTTGTCTCCGATTGAGAACCATGCGTAAGCAGCCTGTTTTCCCACTATGGTTTGTGGGTAGGTGTTTTCTGTGTTTTCACCAGTTGTAATAAATTTAACATGAACACGTACCACGCTGCATTTTGGTCCGATCTATCCTACTCCTCATCAGACGAAGAAGAAGTTCGTTACAGTTCTGGGGATAAGAGAAGTTGGGGTGAAGTTACCAGGGCCGGTCATAAAGATGGCAAACTTCCTAACATAATTAAGTGGTTGTTGGGCACACACACACTAAAGCAAAAAAAAATCTGTATTTAGCATCAAGTCTACAATATTGTTAGTTTACCTATGATTCATTTTTAATGTATGTTGTTTTTTTGTACATAATTATTTTATGATATAATGAAAAGTGTATGTATTTATTATGGTCTGACATGTCTGCAGAAATGTTGCAATTTTGCAATGTGTTTTGTTTGGTAAATTGTTTTGTAAATATGAATTCACATTTGTGGTACCGCTAAGTAAGCAATTAATTATTTCAGTCAATATTGTTATTATTATTACTAAAAAAATATAATGGAGGGACAGACAGTTAAAAAATGATAAGTTGGTTTTTTTTGAAGAATCTTTTTCAAGCGTTCTTCAGAGAACTTATAGTGGTTCCCCCACAGTTTCAATTTGAAGAACCTTTACTTTTTAGAGTGTATGAGTAAATGTCAGTTGGCTTTTCATAGTCGGGCATTAGGTGTCATGGAAATTCAGTAATGAGAGAGACTTGGTCATTTCTTCAAACATTCGTCTTTATTTAACACCGATTAATTATTGCAATAATGAAACCATCAACCGCACACTAAGTGTTGTTGCCGAGAGCTTCCCTAACAATGAAAAACAGACATATTTTAAAGGACTCCAAGAAGGCTTAGTTCCAACCCTCCCAGGCAGATCAAAGAGCATCATAAGTCACTCTGGGTTCATACTGGCTTTATCTGCACCTGGCGTTACCTTAACCCCTGACCCTGGCCTAATTTCCCACATGCCAGGATGTCTAAGACCCTTTGTTCCAGTCCATCTCTATCCCAGTTACAACCACCCCACATCCTGTCCATGGAATACATCTCCCCAGTGCACCACTGATCATAGAATGGAATGTGGCTGTAAAGTTTTATCACCAGTAAAGCCCATTTCCTCCATGCCAAGACTAGCTGCAGGAAGCTAGAGTGGACACCATAAAAACTCAGCCTTAGCAGGCCAGTCTTACTCTTAGTTAAATATATAATTGTTTAGTATTAATATTAAACAAATCAGCTAAGTATGTAATTTTTCTATCACAAAGGTCAAGACAGCAAGTGCATGAGAGAGAGAGAGAGAGAAAATATCGAAGCTGGTTGTTGAGTTCCAAGAGCCGATCTGTTATCCAACGATTAGATTAATAGCTACTGTGTGAAAATCCCCCCAACAAGCAATTGCCTACCCGTGTGTGGTCAACTATTTCAGCACCGTTTTGAGCTTCTCTGAGACAAAAAGTCTACTTAATAAATATACATTTTGTAATTAACCCTGCATTATAATTGTATAAAAGCCCCTTAGATATGAATGTTGAATCCTCTAAATTGAATTAGATCTACCACTGTACAAGGACATTTTATGGATCTGCCAGTATTATAATTCAGAGATTCCGGTAAAGAAATGTGTATGTAGAGGGGGAACATTCTTCACCAGTTCTCTTACCATTTTGTACAATTGTGTGATTAGCCTACCAGTTGGTGTAACTGTAATGTTCATTTCCTTGAGGGGAATTTTGCTTTCACTATCACAATATTAAAAACTTTCAAATGCATTCATGAAGTAAAATTGCTTTAGCTGACATGCTGCAGTTCATCTAATGAAGATTTGACTCGATCTATAAGCCCAGGACGATAGTAAAGAGGCACTACAAGAAAGGGAACGCATTTAAAACCGTAAAAAAACGGTTGCAGGTCAGAGGGCCAAAAGTGAACAGTGGGAGTATCTATGACTCTCTGATGACCGGGTAGGGTAGGGGGCCCACACCCTCTGCTTCTCCCCTCCCTCGACGCAGGGTTCTGGGCCGGGAGGGAGGCTTTGGCTCTCGCCCAAGCTCGGATCCCCGCATCTCCATGTCTCCTGGGTTGCGCTCGACCGGCTCCATCCCTCTTTCCCAGTTAGGCATGGCCGTATGGCTCACCCCCAATATCAAGGTGCACATGGGCCTATTTATATAATGAATGTGAATTCAGACGGCAGAAATGATTAAATATTAAAGCATTAGACCACTCACTAAAGGCGTCAGTCATACTAAAGTTATACTTAAATCCAAACTGGTTGGAGAATAGAAGAGTACATGGCCATAAAGGCTAGATCATTTTTCAAGCTGTTCAAACATTCATCGATGACCAGCAGGGTCAAATAATATAAACAGTGGTTATAGAGGGTGCAACCGGTCAGCACTTTAGAAGTAAATGCCAGTTGACTTTTCATAGCCGAGAATTCAGAGGTCAAGACAGCAAGTGCGTGTGCGAGAGAGAGAGAGGGAATCAAAACACACACAGTAATGTGTGGAATATAACAATAAGAATGTCAGTTCAATATGCAGTGCAGATCATCTATTACCCTTCTTAGTTTTAAGAATTGTGTGTGTTCAATTATTTGTGACACTGTGGCATTTAAAGCATATTGAAGATTTGAAGTAATAGCCTACCCACGTGTGGTCAACTATTTCAGCACCGTTTCACGCTGCTCTGAAACAAGAATGGGGACTGGTCTTGATAAATCTATGATAATTTTTTTGTTCACTGAATCTCCATTTGGGTATTGGCTAGACAACAATTAGGCTGTGAAAATGTTAGGATTATTTTGCTCTTTGTACTGTAGCCTACTCCTGACCGGTCACGTTGCACAGTGCCATATTTTTAATGGAAACCCTGAGGGTTTTGTTTTTTGTTTTTCTTGGAATAGAAACACCATTATATTAATCAAATTAATTAAGCTAATTTTCTTAAAATCAATCCCATATATTTTGTTCTTACAAAAAAAGGTTTGAAATTCTCTAGTACAGCCAATATTAAAGTCCTTGAATTTGACTTACCAATGTCTGTTTAAACTCTGCTTAAAGGATGTATAGTCCTAGACCTATGTTGTTGTATAGGTGGAGTAATGTACAATTTGCATATGTTCCTCTAAGTACACTGCATAAAAATAATAGTATTATTTTTTTAGAAATGTTGATCCCAATGTCACACATTGGCCCCATTATGTATAGATAGACCCAGGTATACCACATAAGATAAATATGCAGGTAGGTACCACTTTGATGCCTGTTTCCATTTTTTGAAAGCTTCCGTCACATTGCAATTTGAATTCAAATGGGATGTTCTCCTTTTGAAAGGGAAAGAAGACAAATTACACATTTTGCCTCTCGGCATTTATATTGCCTTATCAACAGTATGCTTGTAAGCAGGGGGTGGGTGAGATATCAGCCGATGTCAGTTCCACTGCTGCAGGGGCTGCTGCCTGTCAGACTACGTGGCTGCTATTCAAATTGCAGTTGCAGCAAAGGTAATGAATAGCTGACCGACCTGTGGTAACTGGGGAGCCGTAGGGAGCCGTGGCAAGCTGCTTGGGGATTGAAGTTAAAGGTACATTTGGGGCATGGCGGAAGCTCTCCTATGATTTAGAAACGACACTGGTTATGTTAAGTTGTCATCTTCGTAGCTGAACTCCCGTTCGAGGGTGATGGCTGTGCGTGCATATGAATGCGTGTCTTGATATCATGGAGGATCAATCCTTGCATAAGTAGCTCTTGCTTTGAATTTGAGAGTGGTTACATTTCTCCAGGCCCATCCCACAGTATTTTACCAAAACTGCTTTGTTATTGTTTCAATTAAGGATTCCAGCTTTAAGCTAATTCCAGCCCTGATTATGGCAAAACAATAAATAGCAGACATGGTTTCTTTAAACCATGTCTTCAAAGAAAACCATACATTGTCATTGTTAGACCTTGCCTCAATAACTATTCAGCGAACTACTATAGCTCGCTAAAAGTATGCCGTATTTTCCACACTTAAATCAATTAACCAGTTGCTATTACCCCAATAATTCTTTGGTTGTCTCTGTGAGCTTTATTAAAAACTGTAACGAGGAATCCGTTAGGCCTCTCATTGATTATTTTGGTAAATACGAAGAGTGCTGATGAATGGACTAAAATAGTCTTATCCGCTTGTTTAGTGATGCTGTAAATAAGCCTAATTGTGTTGACTCTGAAGTCGTTAATTAGGGTAATTTGTCTTAATGCCCACTGTAAATGCATGGAAAGAATGGCGCGGGCATGATGCAGGAGCCTACGGTAGCTTTGTCTCGATGCAAAGGGGGAGGAAAGTGGGTGAAAAGGGAGGATCTGTCTTCCAATGAGATTATCCATAGGTTCTCCTGTTCGTTCAGTCTGCCGCAGTTAGAGTAGAGCAGAGGCAAGCAGAGATATTTGGTTACCAAGGCAGCCCTGACTTATTGCTTAGTGACAATGACAACAACAAAATTGAACACACATTTTCAACTGCCTCTCAGAATGTTTTGCTAAACTCTTTAGTAGCAACTGTACTGTTGCAGCAAGCAGGGACAGGCGCATAATAGATAACACTGTAAGCCTCTGTGTTTACCTGGACAGAGATCATATGCATAATATTGGAGATTCAGCTAGTGTGCCCTTGGCCTCTCATTCTAATCCTCCTCCTCGGTCGTGGTGGTGATGGTGTTGATAGTGATGGTAGTGATAGGGTTGTGATGGTGGGGAAATTGATGGGGTGGTGGTCATAATGATGATGGTGATAGTGGTGACAGTGATGGCATGGTGGTCATAGTGATGTGAGGGTGGTCATAGTGTTGTAATGGTAGTGATAGGGATGTGATGGTGATGATAGTGGTTTGATGGTGGTGATGATAGTGATGGTAGTGACATGGATGTGATGGTGATGGTGATAGTGATGGGGTGGTGGTGGTGATAGGGATGTGATGGTGATAGTGATGTTTTTATTGAGAGAGTGATATGATGGTAGAGATAGTAATGGTGGTGATAGTGTTGTGATGATTTTGATGGTGGTGATAGTGATGTGATCATAGTGTTAGTGATGTGATGGTGATCATAGTGATGTTATGGTGGTGATTGTGATAGATGGTGGTGATAGTGTTGTGATGATTTTGATAGTGGTGATAGTGATGTGATGATGGTGATAGGGATGTGGTGATAGTGATTGGTTGGTGGTGATGTGATGGTGGTGATAGTGGCGGAATTCCGCCTTGGCACAGCCTCACTGCTCTTTTTTATCTCCTGACCCAGTTCTTGCTCACTCACTCTGCCCTGCCAGAGAGATAGTAGGGAATGATGACAGGGAACCTGGGCCCTCGGAGACCCGCAGGGGCCTTGAGTCTAACCCCCCCTATCCCGGGCTGGGCGAACTACAGTATTAGCCAACAACAGTCATATATAATAATAATAATAATAATAATAATAATAATAATAATAATAATAAATGGGATTTATATAGTGCCTTTCAATGCCAAAATATTTATCCACACATGTCAAAATACATATTCTATTTGGAAAGTAGTTACTATCCTACTTATTCTCATGGTGGATTGTTCTTTTATGTACATTCCACTTGAATTTTAAAGGCAATGTCTTAATATTGGGGTGCATCCGAAAGGGCACTTGATTCCCAAAATAGTGCACTACTTCTGACCAGAAGTGTTACCTTTCATTTAATCTACATTATTTGCATATGTGTGTTAGATGATGACTGTCCTTTATTTTTCATCCTGACTCAGTATCTTGTCTTTGCATGAGTATCCTTTTTCCTGCTCACAGTTGCAGAATAGACATTAACGCATGTAAATAATTGTTTTTTCCAGTCCATTTGGAAAATGGTACTTGCTATTGTTGTTGTTGTTTTGTCCTCAGTTTTGCTCTCTTTCCAGGCTCTGCCTGCAGCTGGTTTTCTCTGTTTAAGAGGACAAATCGCACCAGGAAACTAAAACTGAAATGTAATAAGAGCAAATGAATCATAGAACACAGTTAATCTCTCACACAATACTCCAATGACTGAGCCTGGTGGAACCATCTGATAAGCAAGCCAAAGCATTCCCTATTGAAATAATGATTAGTGTATTTGTTGTTGTTGCAAAGATGGGCAACTAGCCTCCTATTGATAGTGGATTTGGATCAATTGACAATGACGTGCCATTGAAGATTCAATGGCACAATGCATTTTTATACATTTGCAATGATGCAGTGGGTTTCAAGGTGGTGTTTTGTTACCTCTGAGGAGAATGTATTGTTTTTATTGTTGTATTGTGTGTTTTAACTGTTGTTTACACACACACACACGTGCATGTGCTCACATACACACACCACCACCACCACCACCACAAAGCTGATATACTGTTTCTCATAACGCTGCTTTTCCTCTATAGTACACAATGTTGCCGTTGGGCTGAAAAAAATGGTGCGGCAACATTTTTCCAGGGACAGGCCAGGCGCCAAATACACATGGGGCTGAGAGAGAAAGAGAGAGGGTTAGAGATGTAGAGAGAGGGGGAGAGCGGCAGAGGGGGGAGAGAGGGAGAAAAAGAGAAAGGGGGAGAGAGAACAAATGAGAGAGGGAAAGAAAGGGGGAACAGAGAGGACTCAGAGTAGAAAAACAAGCCTCTAATCACATAGTAGCTCTAATCACACAGTAGCTCTAATCACACAGTAGCTCTAATCCCACAGTAGCTCTAATCCCACTGTAGCTCTAACCACACAGTAGCTCTAATCCCACAGTAGCTCTAATCACACTGTAGCACTTATCACACAGCTCTAATCACACAGTAGCTCTAATCCCACAGTAGCTCTAATCCCACAGTAGCTCTAATCACACTGTAGCTCTAATCCCACAGTAGCTCTAATCACACAGTAGCTCTAATCACACAGTAGCTCTAATCACACAGTAGCTCCGATCACACAGTAGCTCCGATCACACAGTAGCTCTAAACACACTGTAGCTCTAATTATACTGTAGCTCTAACCACACAGTAGTTCTAATCACAGTAGTTCTAATCACACAGTAGTTCTAATCACAGAGTAGTTATAATCATAGAGTAGTTCTAAACACACAGTAGTTATAATCACACAGTAGTTATAATCACACAGTATTGCACAGATGTTTGTTTTTTTACATTAGCAGAAAAAATACTGTCATAGGGAAGTGTGTGTGTCTGTGTGTGTGTAAGGTGAGAGATGCTGCAGGAATGCCAATAGAGTTGGAAGTGGATGGTGAGACACGCGTGTGTGTTCTCTACTATATTTCTTCCTTTCTCCATTGTATTGTCACACAATACAATGCCACAGATGTCTAAAGTTGTGAGCATGCAATTGGCATGCTGACTGCAGGAATGTCAACCAGAGCTGTTGCCAGATATTTGAATGTTCATTTATCTACCATAAGCCGCCTCTATCATTTTAGAGAATTTGGCAGTGCATTTAACCGGCCTCACAACCACAGACCACGTGTAACCATGCCAGCTCAGTACCTCCACATCTGTCTTCTTCACATGCGGGATCATCCGAGACCAGCCACGAGGATGGCTGATGAAACAGGAGTATTTCTGTCCGTAATAAATCATTTTTTGGGGAAAAACACAGCCAGGGTGGGCCTGGGAGAGCATATGCCCGCCCACTTGAGACCCATGGGTGTGCCTCTGCCCAGTCTTGTGAAATCTATAGATTAGGGCCTAATACATTTATTTCAATTGACTGATTTCCTTCTATGAACTGCAGCTCAGTAAAATCTTTGAAATTGTTGCATGTTGTGTTTATATTTTTGTTCAGTATAATATGGATTCTGTTTCCTTCCCATCAGGGATCCGGGCAGAGTATGTAGTAAGGTGTAATGGCTCTCGTGGGTTGAAGAAGGTGCAGCGTGGTAGGCGTTCATGATTTTTAATTAACTGAACACCACAACAAAATAACAAAGTAGAAAAAAACAAAAGTGCACGGTTCTGTCAGGCAACAAAACCGCTAAACAGAAAATAACTCCCCACAAAACCCAAACGGAAAATCACAACTTATATATGATCCCCAATCAGAGACAACGATAGACAGCTGCCTCTGATTGGGAACCACACTAGGCAAAAACAACAAAGAAATAGAAAACAGATTCTCCCACCCGAGTCACATCCTGAACTAAACCAAACATAGAGAATAAATAAGGATCTCTAAGGTCACCCCCGCACCCCAAAGGCGCGGACTCCGGCCGCAAACCTGAACCTATAGGGGAGGGTCCGGGTGGGCATATACTCTCGGTAGGGGCTCCTGTGCGGGACGCAAACCCCGCCCGATTTAGGCTCCCCCCACCTCCGGTGCAGGGATCGTCGCCGGGACCTCCGGACCATACATCATCGCCAGAGGCTCTGGACTGCAGACCGCCGCCAGGGGCTCGGGACTGCGGACAGTCGCCGGAGGCTCGGGACTGCGAACCGCCGCCGGGGGGGCTCGGGACTGGGGACCGTCGCTGCAGGCTCCGGACTGGGGACCGTCGCTGGAGGCTCCTTTCCCTGGATCCTCACTGCAGGCTCCGTGCCATGGATCATCACTGGAGGCTTCGGGCCATGGATCATCACTGGAGGCTTCGGGCCATGGATCATCACTGGAGGATTCGGGCCATGGATTATCACTGTAGGCTTCGTATGTGGAGCCGGAATAGGTCTCACTGGAATGAGGAGATGAACTGGAAGCCTGGTACGTGGAACCGGAACAGGTCTCATCGGACTGGGGAGATGCACTGGAAGCCTGGTGCGTGGAGCAGGCAGCGGATACACTGGGCCACGGAGGAGCACTGGAGGTCTCAAGCGTAGAGCTGGCACAACCCGTCCTGGCTGGATGGTTACTTTCGCCCAGCAAATGCGGGGCGCTAGCACAGGACACACTGGGCTGTGCAGACGCACCGGAGACACAGTACGCAGAGCCGGCGCAGGATATCCTGGGCCGAAGAGATGCACTGGAGGCCAGGAGCGCTGAGCCGGCACCCTCCATCCTGGCTGGATGCCCACTCTAGCCCCGGCCAATGCGGGGAGCTGGAATATAGCGTACCGGGCTGTGACTGCGCACTGGAGACATGGTGCGCATCACCGCATAACATGGTGCCCGACTGGTCACACTCTCCCCACAATAAGCACGGGGAGTTGACTCAGGTCTAAACCCTGACTCTGCCAATCTCCCCGTGTGCCACCCCCCCAAAAAAAACATTTTTGGAGCTGCCTCTCGTGCTTCCGTGCTAGCCGTGACCCCTTGTATAGTTGCTCCCTCCTTGCTGCCTCCGTCAGCTCCCATGGGAGGCGATCCTTCCCAGCCAGGATCTCCTCCCACGTCCAGGATCCTTTACCATTCAGAATGTCCTCCCACATCCATTCCTCCTGACCACGCTGCTTGGTCTTTTTGTGGTGGGGAGTTCTGTAACGGCTCTCGTGGGTTGAAGAAGGAGACCAAGGTGCAGATTGGTAGGCGTTCCTGATTTTTTTATTAACTGAACACTGTCATGACGTTGGCCTGGGGGTTGGTTTATGACTGTCATAAATACCTCTTCCCCCCTTTTTCCTCTCTCTATTTGCAAAACCCCTTGGTTAACATAGAGATTCTGGAAACGTCAGAATGTGGGGGGAAATTAAATATATACTGGTAATCCGAACAATTGAATATATGCAGTGGTACTTAATGAATATGATGTCAGTTCGGTTGTCATCTGAGACATTCTCATCAATGATAAGATGACATAAACTCCACAGTGGAAAATCTATGCATTTGAATATGAAATGATTTGTGATGGGATGAAATGTGATTTTAGCTTCTAAAATGTGAAATGTGGGTTTTCATAAGTTAGGGCTGCTCACTCAGTGGCCCGCCCACGTGAAGAGACAAAGGCTGTAAAACTTTTCAAACACACCCTCCTCTTCCTTCCTATATAAGCTCTTCACTACAACATAACTTCCTGTTCCGATGAGGTAGGATGACGATCCTATGTCAGAATGGTTCAGATAAAACTACAGAACGAAGCCAACATCAGCATGAGCTTTGGTTGCGAATGGTATGAACTTTGAACAGCTAGTGATACCTCCTAGCCGTTGAGATAGCGACCGCAGCTGCAAATGCATTAGGAAGGAACAGACAGAGTATCCCATCTACCACACAACGGCGTTACTACAACTTATTCAAGTGACCACCAGAGACATTCTTCAAAGGACTCGGTTTGGCAACACGGCATTCCATCTACCACCAACCTACTGAAGCGCAGCTCAGAGTAAATATTTATTGCATTTTCCTTTTCCAAATGGGTGGTAATTTAGAATGCATAAGATACTGTATTTACGATAGCACAGCTTCTCCCCTTTGTTCCCCAGTCTCCCGCTCTTTCACTCAAACACCGCCCCTTTTCCTTTGTGTAACAAGCTGTCATATCTGTTCTGCCCGCTAGGGACGTTTCCTATGAAGTACAGAATTATCCCGGTATAATTAATTCTTTGTATATGTTATTCTGTGTGATTAGTTGGGTTTAATTATGTATTTACTAAATACCTCATTTTGTATTGCTGATTCAACTTGTTAGCCAGGATTTTTGCAGATAACCAAGAATTTATAACTTTCAGAATATGAGACTGAAGTAAGATGATGTTTAATGTTGACTGCAATTGATGTAAAATATTGCTAAATCTTTAAGAGTTTATTCGGAAGATAACAGCTCTCTAAATATTATTTTGTGGTGCCCGACTCTCTAGTTAATTACATTTACCTGATTAGCTCAATCAGGTGATATTAATTACGGAGAAAGTATTTTATAGAATAGCATGTCATAGCAATTAATCCGGCATAGCCAAAGACACAACATATTGGTGCCCCCTGTGAGGAATCTAAGCTAGAATGAGGCTTTCATTTTGGATCAGCCAGTATAAAATTGAAAAACAGATTACATAATATACCAAGTTATTGTACACATTATTGCAGTGTTTTAGACAAGCATTATTGGTTGTGTGTGTGTGCTGAATATTCCCCGCCTCCGTGTTATGCTCTGACGTTGTCAGTGGGTAACGTAAGCGTGTACATTTCTGTATGAGAGCTGATACAGCTAATTATAGAAATCTGAGAAATAGAGCGTTTGGCCAAACGCAGGGCTATTTCTGCCTCGCCCGTTTCAGACGCGGCTAGGCCCGGTCATTATTAATTTCTCGAGCGAGGACAAAAGGCCCAGCCGATTGAAATTCAGGAGATATAAGCTAGCGATACAGTGGGGCAAAAAAATATTTTGTCAGCCATCAATTGTGCAAGTTCTCCCACTTAAAAAGATGAGAGGCCTATAATTTTCATCATAGGTACACTTCAACTATGACAGACAAAATGAGAAAATAAAATCCAGAAAATCACATTGTAGGATTTTTTATGAATTTATTTGCAAATTATGGTGGAAAATAAGTATTTGGTCACCTACAAACAAGCAAGATTTCTGGCTCTCACAGACCTGTAACTACTTCTTTAAGAGGCTCCTCTGTCCTCCACTCGTTACCTGTATTAATGGAACCTGTTTGAACTTGTTATCAGTATAAAAGGTATACATAGGTAAGCAGCTTGGTTTGAAGAAATCAACTGTGGGAGCAGTTATTAGGAAATGGAAGACATACAAGACCAATGATAATCTCCCTCGATCTGGGGCTCCACGCAAGATCTCACCCCGTGGGGTCAAAATGATCACAACGGTGAGCAAAAATCCCAGAACCACACAGGGGGACCTAGTGAATGGCCTGCAGATAGCTGGGACCAAAGTAACAAAGCCTACCATCAGTAACACACTACGCCGCCAGGGACTCAAATCCTGCAGTGCCAGACGTGTCCCCCTGCTTAAGCCAGTACAGGCCCGTCTGAAGTTAGCTAGAGAGCATTTGGATGATCCAGATGAAGATTGGGAGAATGTCATATGGTCAGATGAAATCAAAATATAACTTTTTGGTAAAAACTCAACTCGTCGTGTTTGGAGGACAAAGAATGCTGAGTTGCATCCAATGCACACCATACCTACTGTGAAGCATGGGGGTGGCAATATCATGCTTTGGGGCTGTTTTTCTGCAAAGGGACCAGGACGACTGATCCGTGTAAAGGAAAGAATGAATGGGGCCATGTATCATGAGATTTTGAGTGAAAACCTCCTTCCATCAGCAAAGGCATTGAAGATGAAACGTGGCTGGGTCTTTCAGCAGGACAATGATCCCAAACACACCGCCCGGGCAACGAAGGAGTGGCTTCGTAAGAAGCATTTCAAGGTCCTGGAGTGGCCTAGCCAGTCTCCAGATCTCAACCCATAGAAAATCTTTGGAAGGAGTTGAAAGTCTGTGTTGCCCAGCAACAGCCCCAAAACGTCACCGCTCTAGAGGAGATCTGCATGGAGGAATTGGCCAAAATACCAGCAACAGTGTGTGACAGAGTTCAAACAACGTTTCAAAAAAGTTTGAAATATCCAATAAATGTCGTTCCACTTCATGATTGTGTCCCACTTGTTGTTGATTCTTCACAAAAAAATACAGTTTTATATCTTTATGTTTGAAGCCTGAAATGTGGCAAAAGGTCGCAAAGTTCAAGGGGGCCGAATACTTTTGCAAGGCACTGTAGCTATGAAGTATACTTCTTCATACCTACCGCCACTACAATAGTGGAAGACAGTGACTGGTAGTAAAACCACTACAGACTCCCTCGACACTAATTCTGACTGACCTCCAGGCATTGACTTGAAAATTACCTGACTACGTCAGACTCATTCTGAACAAGTTGTAATCTGCCAGGATACTTGGTTTCATTCCCTTGACGTGTGCTTGTGTAAGCATAAATGCACATGCACAACGGAACATCCAATTAAGATTTATGCTAGGATCACTTAAGGGTCCGAGCAAAATACCAGCCTTAGTAAAGTTGAACATTTATTTTGAGGCCTTTAACTCTACAGCTACAGCGCACCAGTTTTCTTCTCAGAAGTCCACAGGTCATCCATGTAGACTGCCCAAAACTAGTGCCTTACAGCTGTAGACTTATCATATAGTTATCAACTTAGGATAGTACCCTAAGCAACACCCAGCAAATTAGGAAAGCCTTAGATATGACATTAGACAATGCCATTATAGGGTCATTTTGCCAAGAACATGGACGTAGATAGAATAGAGTCCAATTAAATGATTAAGGTGGCATAACTATATTTTGTTTGTTTATGCTTTCATTAATTTTGTTTCATTTTCTTCAGCACATAGAAAGTGATAGAGCCATTAACAACTTCCCCATACAACCATCAGGTAGTGAGTGTCACAACGCCGCTCATTTGGGAGGAAATGTAATGATATATTTCATGAGTGTGTGTGCGTTGTTAACATCTGCCTAAGTTACTGCCCAGATTTTCCAGTCTGGACGACCAGACGACGGGTCCGGAACGGCGATCCCAATCCGGACATCCGCTGCCCAGCCATGGAGCGGACTTCTTCCTTTGCAGACACCCTACCCGGGTCGACCACACCAGAGGGGGGACTGCAACGGCGCTCCCAATCTGGACATCCGCTGCCCAGCCATGGAGCGGACTTCTTCCTTTGCAGACACCCTACCTGGGTCGACCACACCAGAGGGGGGACTGCAACAGCAATCACCAACTGAACATCTGCTGTCCAGCCATGGAGCGGACTTCTTCCTTTGCAGACACCCTACCCGGGTCGACCACACCAGAGGGGAGACTGCAACAACGATCATCGGCTGTTCAGCCATGGAGCGGACTTCTTCATTTGCAGACACCCTACCCGGGTCGACCACCAGATGGGGACCATATTGATGACCCACAACCAGGACAACCCATGGTCATTTTTATGTTGGTTTGCAACATGCAGGTTAATCGCAAGATTGAATCCAACATGGGGGGACTGTCATGACTTTGGCCTGGGGGTTGGTTTATGACTGTCATAAATACCTCTTCCCCCCTTTTTCCTCTCTCTATTTGCAAAACCCCTTGGTTAACATAGAGATTCTGGGAACATCAGAATGTGCGGGGAAATGAACTATATTCTGGAAACCCGAACAATTGAACATATGCGGTGGTACTTAATGAATATGATGTCAGTTCAGTTGTCATCTGAGACATTCTCATCAATGATAAGATGACATAAACTCCACAGTGGAAAGTCTATACATCAGGGTTATCAGATTCACATGGAATTGTTGTTCAATTTAAATGTTTGAATATGAAATGATTTGTGATGGGATGAAATGTGATTTTAGCTTCTAAAATGTGAGATGTGGGTTTTCATAAGTTAGGGCTGCTCACTCAGTGGCCCGCCCACGTGAAGAGACAAAGGCTGTAAAACTTTTCAAACACACCTTCCTCTTCCTTCCTATTTAAGCTCTTGACTACTACTGAAGCGCAGCTCAGAGTAAATATTTATTGCATTTTCCTTTTCCAAATGGGTGGTAATTTAGAATGCAGAAGATATTGTATTTACGATAGCACAGCTTCTTCCCTTTGTTCCCCAGTCTCCCGCTCTTTCACACCGCCCCTTTTCCTTTGTGTAACAAGCTGTCATATCTGTTCTGCCCGCTAGGGACGTTTCCTATGAAGTACAGAATTATCCCGGTATAATTAATTATTTGTATATGTTATTCTGTGTGATTAGTTAGGTATTTAGTAAATACATAATTAAACCCAATTTTGCATTGCTGATTCAACTTGTTAGCCAGGATTTTTGCAGATAACCAAGAATTTACAACTTTCAGAATATGAGACTGAAGTAAGATGACGATTAATGTTGACTGCTATTGATGTAAAATATTGCTAAATCTTTAAGAGTTTATTCGGAAGATAACAGCTCTCAAAATATTATTTTGTGGTGCCCGACTCTCTAGTTAATTACATTTACCTGATTAGCTCAATCAGGTGATATTAATTACGGATAAAGTATTTTATAGAATAGCATGTCATAGCAATTAATCCGGCATAGTCAAAGACACGACAACACTGCAACAAAATAACAAAGTAGAAAAAAACTAAAGCACACAGTTCTGTCAGGCAACAAAACAGCTAAACAGAAAATAACTCCCTACAAAACCCAAATGGAAAATTACAACTTATATATGATCCCCAATCAGAGACAATGATAGACAGCTGCCTCTGATTGGGAACCACACTAGGCAAAAACAACAAAGAAATAGAAAACAGATTCTCCCACCCGATTCACACCCTGACCTAACCAAACATAGAGAATAAATAAGGATCTCTAAGGTCAGGGCGTGACATAAGGTGGTTGTTTTATTCCGTCCTGTGGCTTCCCCCCTACATATATTTATCCTTTTCCTTTCCTTTCCTTTCGTGTGTGTGTGTGTGTGTGTGTGTGTGTGTGTGTGTGTGTGTGTGTGTGTGTGTGTGTGTGTAGATGTGTTTAACTATACTCATGGAGACCAGAAGTCCCCACAAGAATAGTAAACAAACATTTGACCAATTTAGGACATTTTGTTAGTCCCCACAAGATCAAATGCGATTTCTAGGTGTTTTAGCGTTAAGGTTAGAATCAGTGTTAGTGTGAGAATTAGGTTTTGGGGTTAGGGTTAGGGCTTAGGGGAAATAGAATTTTGAATGGGACTGAATTGTGTGTCCCCAAAAGGTTAGTTATACAAGACCGTGTGTGTGATATGTTCTGTTGTAACAGGAAGTAGGGAGCTTCACATGTCACTGGGACATGCTGATGGGTTCTGTGTGTGTGTGTCTAAATATTTTTGTGTATCTGCCGCTCTCTGCCGCTCTGCCTCATATATATATATGAGATAGAGAGATGACCGGAGGTGTTGGCTCTACCTCTACTATTGTTTTGCCTTTAAGCTGGGTATGTACTTTTCTCTTTATCTCATCACCAACCGACACTGGGCACCCAGTGCTTTTTGTGATTCGTGTCCTCTGGTTCGTGGAATGCATTATGACCTAGTAGTAGACCTAGTCTGGTTACACCAGCCTGAACATAACACTCACTATTGTTTGACTTGAAAGCAGCATTCAGACTGATTTAACCATGCTATGTTAGGAGGCCCACTCCCATTCAACAACAACAACAACACGCTGTGACTCATCAGTCCGTGTGCGTCACATTACAAACACAGGATGTTAGCTAGGCTATATACTCCAGCCAATGATGTCATCACGATTATTCTCCCTCCCTTGTCATTAAAATGAGAGAGAGGCTGTGTCCTAAAAGGCACCCTATTCCCTACATAGTGCACTACTTTTCAACAAAGCCCTGTGGGCCCTGGTCAAAGATAATGCACTGTATAGGGAAAGGTGCAATTTGGGACGCAACCAGAGTATAATGAGCTTAGAGCTTGACTCCCTGAGTCCATCATCTATAGCTCTTCTCTGCTAGTGGACTGTAGTACAGGCAGCCAAGCGCATTGCAGGCACTCCATGTTATTCCATATTCATGAGAGAAGAAGACTAAGGGGAAATAGATAAGAGAGAGTAGAGAGAAGAGAGAGAGGGAGGCAAAAGAGGGAGGAGAGGGCAAATACACAGAGAGAGGGAGGAGAGAGACGAGCGAGAGGGAGGAGAGAGGGAAGAGAGGGCAAATACAGAGAGATAGGAGAGAGACAGAGGGATAGTGAAATCAGAGAGAGGAGATGAGAGAGAGAGAGAGGAAGGGGAAGGGAATAAGTAATCATTCCCGTTTGTGTTTCAAAGGGGCATCCCAGTTGCCATGGAAAGTGGAGCTAATCATTTCAGGGTGGAGGGTTCGGTTCAATGAATCAATTGGTGCCTGTAAAGGCGTATTCCGTTGGGGTGGACGGGGTGGAGGGGGGGGGGGTTCTGCCATATCGCGCCAACTTATACGTCAATCAACAGATCCCTATGCTGGCCGCTTAGCGATCAGTTTGTCTCATGTCTCATTCTTCCTCCTCCTCAAGTGTCATCTAAAAATTCTCCCCTCCTCCCTACTCCTCCATCCTCCCCCTAGTGATTTAGCTGGCTACTTGGAGTAAACCACTACCCGGGGAGGGGGCAGAGGAGGACAGGGGCCACGTAGAAATTAAAACAAATTAATTTACTCTGAGAAAATGTGTGTCGGGCCGGCCCGGTTCACCGAGCTAACGGCATGTTGCGGGGAAAAGAAAAGGGTATTTATCAAAAGTCTATGACTTTTTACTTACAGAGAGAGAGAGAGAGAGAGAGAGAGAGAGAGAGAGAGAGAGAGAAATGAAATAGCCCTGGGCAGGAGCACATATTGCTAATACACACATGTACGTGTACTTGCACGAACACACACACAAACTCCCTCTAGTGATCTAGCTCAACAGCCTAGAGTGCCATATGAGACTTTATGGTATTTAGGACACTGTGGCAGTCCCCATTGTAGGGTGTAGTCACACAACACCTGAGTTAAACAGTTGTGGAGAGGGATGGCTCCTGTCTCACCCACAGAGAGTGTTGTTTTACCCTTTCTCTATTTATTTTCTTCTCTTTTCTACCCTCCCTTCCGCTCTTCCTCTACCCTCTTCTCCTCCTCTCCTCTTCTCTCCTTCCTTACCACCTCTCCTCCCTGCCCATCTCCTCTCCTCTCCCCTCCCTCCTGGCAGTAGGACATGGAAGAGACTTTGTCAGCCTGGCAGAGTAGAAGTCTCCTGGATGCGTCTCAAATGGCAACATATTCCCTATAGTGTACTACTTTTGTCTAGAGCCCTATAGGCCCTGGTCGAAAGTAGTGCATGCACTATATTGGGAATAAGGTGCAATTTGGGATGCATCATCCTCGCCTTGATCCCATTTCCTTAAAAAATATATTTTTAATTTAATTGTGTTTTTTAGACAATAGATATAGACAATTTAATAATTCACAGACATGGATTTACTAAACTAGACATTACATTGGCTGGGACTTTAATGCCCAACCTTCAGCATAGAGAAAAAAGACGAATAAAGACAAAAACACCAAAGCCTCACTTCCATTTCCAACCCATCTGCAGGCCCACTTCGGAAATCAATAAAAGTCCTTCTCCACGCCTCAGCAATTCAATCGGAGATTTGATCCAATCGCAAATTCATTATATGCAAGGGGAGACAAACGAATACTCCCCCACCACCTCTCTCTCCCTCTCTCTTTCTTTCTCTCTCTGTATCTCTTCCTCTCAATCTCTCTTTTAGTCTTAATGTCAGACACATCATTGCACAGTCCTCTCTCTCTGTCTCTCTCACACTCTCTCTGTCTCTCTCTGTCTCTTCTTCTTCCCTCTACCCCCGCCCCCCTCCTCCATCTGGAGCCACCATTGGAAAGCACAAGGAGTTATTTCATGGTCTTATGGAGGGGTTCCAGACCTTGGCCATGAACGTGCGTTGAACACATTGCTGGAGCAATTCCGCGGGTTGTCTGTCAGGCAGCTTACCACGACGGTAACTTCTCAGACCCTCAGTAACCCGGATGTTAGCGGCAAGGCCTCCCCGGCCACACCAGTTTCCTGAGAACCCTGCTTACCTCCCCCGGAACGCTTCGCTGGAGAGTCGGGAACCTTTCATGCATTTCTCGTGCAGTGTTCTCTCATCATCGAGCTGCAGAACTCCTCCTTCCCCTCAGACCGCTCAAAGATAGCGTACCTCATCACGCATGGGCTACGGCCGTGTGGGAACAACAGTCAGCTGTATGCTTCAGTCTGGAGGAGATTGAGGCGGAGGTGAAGAAGGTTTTCGATTCTCCATTGTCCTGGAGAGAGGCTGTCTGGAAGTTACTCCAGCTTCGGAAAGACTCCCGCATTCTGGCAGACTATGCAGGGGATTTCCAAACGTTGCCAGCTGAGAATGCTTGGAAACCAAATCACTGTTCGACACGTTCCTGCACGGATTATCAGAGGAAGTGAAGGACAAGCTAGCAGCCGGGGAACTACTGCCTTGACCATCCAGATCGATGGGCGGCTACAGGAACGTAGGAAGGAGAGGAGGTCCAATTCCACCTCGCCTCCGAGGCATCCTGGAAGTCCCCGACGTCTCCGTGGCCGAGAGGACCCGAGGCTACCCAGGTTCCCCCGAGAGTCTCCGAAGTCTGCCGATTCAACTCTTCCAGAGCCGATGCAACTAGGCAGAGCTAGGCTGTCCCCAGCCGAACGTCTACACCGGCTTCACACGAAGAGTTGCCTCTATTGTGGGACTACTGGTCATTTCGTGTCCTCCTGTCCACTAAAAGACCAGGCTCACCGGTAGGGGCGAGTACTCTGGTGGGCCATACGGAGAACTTCTCTCCCCTTATTCGCACCCCTTTCCATGAAATCCTGCTGTGGGGGAACTAGTCGAAATCTCTCCGGGTACTCATTGACTCTTAGGCCGATGAGAGATTTATGGACGCTACCCTGGCATCTGAGCTGGACATCCCCACACAGCCCCTCTCCATTCCCATGGACGTTAGCTCGCTGGACGGGTGGTCTATAGGCCGAGTCACCCACAATACCACTCCCATCAACCTATGAGTGTCAGGGAACCACAGCGAGGCAATCCAATTCATGCTAATTACGTCTCCTCAGGTTCCCGTGGTATTGAGATTCTCTTGGCTCCAGCGCCACAATCCCCCCTTAGACTGGACTGCTGGTGCCATCATGGGCTGGAGCCCGTTCTGCCACGCCCATTGCCTAAAGTCAGCGCAGCCTGCCCCGGGACGTTTTCCTGTGGGCTCGAAAGTTGCCCAGGACCTCTCCGCAATTCTAGAGTACTAGATCCTCCTGGAGGTTTTCAGTAAGGCCTGGGTCACTTCATTTCCTCCACACAAACACTGTGACTGCGGGATCGACCACACCACCCCAGGGACGACTGTAATCTCTGTCGGGTCCGGAGACCAAGGCTATGGAGACCTACATTGAGGACTCACTAGCTGCAGGGTGTATCCGTCCTTCTGCCTCCCCCGCCGGCGCATGGTTCTTCTTTGTTGAGAAGGACAAAATCCTGCGCCCGTGCATGGACTACCGGGGCCTCAATGACATCACAGTGAAGAACCGCTACCCGCTACCACTCATTGCCTCAGCCTAGGGGGCCACCGTTTTCTCCAAGTTGGACCTGCGGAACACCTACCATCTGGTGCGGATATGGGAAGGGGACGAGTGGAAGACGGCCAGCAGTCAAGCCCTGGTGACGTTCTTTGCGACGTCTTGAACCAGTTCGTCTTCGTCTACCTCTACAACATTCTTGTTTTCTCCCACTCAGCCCAAGAAGATGTGCTCCACGTCCGATAGGTCTTCCAGCGCCTCTTGGAGAACCAGCTTTTTGGGAAAGCAGAGAAATGTGTATTCTATTGCTCCACCATCTGCTTCCTTGGTTACATCATCATTGCAGGGAATGTACAGATGGATCCCGGGATGGTGAGAGTGGTGGTGGATTGGCCCCAGCCTACGTCCAGAGTTCAGCTGCTACATTTCCTGCAATTCGCCAACTTTTATTGCCACTTTATCCGGGGTTACAGCACCCTGGCTTCACCCCTGTCTGCACTCACCTCTCCCAAGGTTCCATTCACGTGGTCCCTAGCTGCTGACCAGGCGTTCTGGGACCTCAAGCACCACTTCACACAGCTCCCATATTGGTTCATCCTGACCCGTCCTGTCAGTTCGAGTGGGGGCTGTCCTGTCCCAGTGTTCAGCACTGAACCACAAGTTACATCCCTGGAGGGGGCTGAACATCTGTTCATTGTGTGGACAGATCACAAGAACCTGGAATGTCTCCACACCGCCAAGCGTCTCAATTCCAGGCAAGATAGATGGGACCTGTTTTCACTCGGTTTAACTTCTCCGTCTCCTACAGACCGGGATCCAAGAATATCAAGCCGGATGCGCTGTCATACCGCTATAGCCCCATGGCTACACCCTCGGAGCCCGAGACCATCCTTCTCACCTTGGTCCTGGAGTGGACTCCTGTCTGACCCTGGCCTTTGTCCGGCAACGCTTTTGGTGGCCTACCATGGTTCCAGACGTCTCCGCGTTTGTCGCCAACTGTACAATCTGTGCGCAGAACAAGACTCCATTGGAAAGCTACATCTGGTCTCCTTCAACCACTGCCTTTCTCTCTCTGTCCCTGGTCTCACGTATCCCTGGACTTTGTCTCCCCCCGTCTGATGGCAACACTGCCATCCTGACAGTAGTGGACCGGTTTTCCAAAGCCGCCCATTTCATTCCTCTCCCCAAGCTACCATCTGCCAAAGAGATGGCCCAGCTCATGGTGCAGCACATCTCCTGGATCCATGGACTCCCGGTGGACATGGTCTCCGACCGGACCGAGGTCCTCAGTTCTTGTCCCGGTTCTGCAAGGCGTTCTGCACACTCATTCAGTCATCAGCCAGCCTGTCCTCCGGGTGCCACCGTCAGTCCATCGGCCAGTCGGAGCGAGCCAATCAAGACCTGGAGACGACTCTTCACTTCCTTCTGCCAACCCCACCAACTGGACCCAGCAACTCAATACCCTCCGTATACATTTCATGTGTCCAGAATTAACCCTATGTCTCACAGCCCTTTGTCTCCTGTTTCCAGTCCCCAGCCCTCTCCTCTATCTCATCGACGGCCAACCGGAGTACACGGTGAGACGCCTCCTGAAGGTTTGACCGCAGGGCAGGGGATTCCAGTACCTGGTTGACTGGGAGGGTTATGGCCCAGAGGAGAGCTGCTAGGTCCCTGTTAGGGATATCCTGGACCCAGGCCTCATCGCTGAGTTCCAACACCGGAACCAAGGTCAACCAGGTACGCACCCAGGTAGGGCGCATACCTGGTGGGGTGGTACTGTCACACCCTGATCTGTTTCACCTGTATTTGTCTCCACCCTCCCTCCAGGTGTCGCCCATCTTCCCCATTATTCCCAGTGTATTTATAACTGTATTCTCTGTTTGTCTGTTGCCAATTAGTTTTGTTTCGTAAATTCTACCAGGGTTTTTCCCGTGCTCCCGTCTTTCTCTAGTTCCTGTTTTCTAGTTTTCCCGGTTTTGACCATGCTGCCTGCCCTGACCCTGCCTGCCGTTCTGTACCTTGTCACACCACCCTGGATTATTGACCTCTGCCTGCTCTGACCCTGAGCCTGCCTGCCATTCTGCACCTTTTGGACTCTGCTCTGGATTACTGACCTCTGCCTGCCCTTGACCTGTCGTTTGCCTGCCCCCATTTTTGTAATAAGCTTTTGTTACTTCAAAACTGTCTGCATCTGGGTCTTCTCCTGAGCCTTGACACTAAAGAGTGGATTATGTTGAGGGAGAGTGAAACAAATACTCACCTCCTCCTCTCTGGGCCCTAGTCAAAAGTAGTGCACTACTAACTAGAGGTCGACCGATTATGATTTTTCAACGCCGATACCGATAATTGGAGGACCAAAAAAAGCCGATACTGATTAAATCGGCCGATTTTTTAAATGTATTTGTAATAATGACAATTACAACAATACTGAATTAACACTTAATATAATACATCAATCAAATACATCAATTCAGCCTAATTTATTTTAGCTAAATATGCAGGTTTAAAAATATATACTTCTGTGTATTGATTTTAAGAAAGGCATTGATGTTTATGGTTAGGTACACATTGGAGCAACGATAAGCACTGCATCGATTATATGCAACACAGGACACGCTAGATAAACTAGTAATATCAACCATGTGTAGTTAACTAGTGATTATGATTGATTGTTTTTTATAAGATAAGTTTAATGCTAGCTAGCAACTTACCTTGGCTTACTGCATTTGCGTGACAGGCAGTCTCCTCGTGGAGTGCAATCAATCATAATCACTAGTTAACTACACATGGTTGGTATTACTAGATATTATCTAGCGTGTCCTGTGTTGCATATAATCTGACTGAGCAAACAAGTATCCAAGTATCTGACTGAGCGGTGGTAGGCAGAAGCAGGCGCGTAAACATTCATTCAAACAGCACTTACGTGCGCTTTGCCAGCAGCTCTTTGTTGTGCGTCAAGCATTGCGCTGTTTATGACTTCAAACCTATCCACTCCCGAGATGAGGCTGGTGTGACCGAAGTGAAATGGCTGGCTAGTTAGTGCTCGCTAATAGCGTTTCAAACTTCACTCGCTCTGAGCCTTGGGGTGGTTGTTTGCTGCTTCGATGTGGTGGCTACAACCTAAAACTTCTTACCTGGGAATATTGCAGACTCATGTTAAAAGGAACCACCAGCTTTCATATGTTCTCATGTTCTGAGCAAGGAACTGAAACATTAGCTTTCTTACATAGCACATATTGCACTTTTACGTTCTTCTCCAACACTTTGTTTTTGCATTATTTAAACCAACTTGAACATGTTTCATTATCTACTTGAGGCTAAATTGATTTTATTGATGTATTATATTAAGTTAAAATAAGTGTTAACTCAGTATTGTTGTAATTGTCATTATTACAAATACATTTTTTTATTTATTTTTAAATCGGCCAATTAATCGGTATCGGCTTTTTTGGTCCTTCAATAATCGGTATCGGCATTGAAAAATCATAATCGGTTGACCTCTACTATGGGCCCTAGTCCAAAGTAGTGCACTACTAACCCTATGGAACCTGGTCAAAAGTAGTGCACTACTAACCCTATGGGCCCTAGTCAAAGGTAGTGAATTACAGAGAGGTCACCGTGGGGTGAGAGAGAGCGAGACCCAATGCTGTGAGACCCTGTGTGTGTTTGTCTGCCTGCCTGTCTGTCTGTGTGTGTGGCATGTCAGTGAGAAAGAGAGAGTGAATGTGTGAGAAACAGATTATGTCGATGACAGGGGGTTATTATGCATAAAACTTAATGCTAATATAAATCCATGCCATCTGTTTTTCAAATCACACTAATTCAAGGTCACCTTAATAACAACCTTCACTTATATCATGTCAGCCTCACCAATAATTCTTTAAACGGGCAATCTGAGATTCAAACAACAAGTGACCTGTTAACCTTTTGGTTAACAGTGGGTTGTGATGGAGTAAGACAGTTGAACTAAGCTCAACTAAGGCATTTAAAAGTTATATTTATAAAGAATAAATAGCTATACTGTGGGGCTCCGGTCTAAGGCACATCATCTCAGTGCTAGAGGCGTCACTACAGACCCTGGTTCGATTCCAGGCTTAGACCGGAGCCCCACCATAGGGAGGTGTACAATTGGCCCAGCGTCTTCCGGGTTTGGCCTGGGTAGGCCGTCATTTTAAATAAAAATGTGTTCTTAACTGACTTGCATATTTAAATAAAAAAATATTGTATGTCATTCATTTGATAGTCCAAAAACCTACCGCTGGCTACCCATCAGTCTGTAATGATGGCAGACTGACACACACACACACATAGACCCCCCCCCCAACCTATGCCTCCCGCAGCTACACAAACTACACTTTCATTCACAAAATCTTAGCACATTCAATCACTCACACACTACACTGACTTACATCCAGTAAAGAGGAAAAGACAGTGTGAGCTGAATGACACAAACAGCGTGGCTAGCTTTCGCCCTAATGGTATTTTGTCTACATCCCAAATGGCACCCTGACTTATTTCCTATATAGTGCAATACTTTTGACCAGAACCTATGGGGATCCTGGTCAAAAGTAGTCACTTTATAGGGAGCAGGGTGGCATTTTGGACGCAACCTTTGTCTGAATCGATGACTTGGGGTTATGACAGACAAGCCTTTCTCTAAGTTTGTGTCCCAAATGACAATCTATTCCCTATATAGTGGACTGCCTCTATAGGA
The DNA here is from genome assembly GCF_013265735.2 of Oncorhynchus mykiss. Classification (NCBI taxonomy): domain Eukaryota; kingdom Metazoa; phylum Chordata; class Actinopteri; order Salmoniformes; family Salmonidae; genus Oncorhynchus; species Oncorhynchus mykiss. The sequence goes on from NC_048574.1 coordinate 20,113,430, forward strand.
TCTGGTCAAAAATAGTGCACTACATAGGTCTAGAGGATAGGGTGCCTAACCACTCGACTATAATGAAACGTCACATAATGTCAGCCATGAGAGATGTGTCTGTCTCTTTGGCAGCGAAACAAGGTCTTTCAAAATAATTCCAGAGAAAAAAAATGACATTTGAATTTAAAGAGGAGACAGCCTAGAAGACTGATCCTAACACTTAACCCATCTGGAGTCTGACATACAGTGCCTTGCGAAAGTATTCGGCCCCCTTGAACTTTGCGACCTTTTGCCACATTTCAGGCTTCAAACATAAAGATATAAAACTGTATTTTTTTGTGAAGAATCAACAACAAGTGGGACACAATCATGAAGTGGAACGACATTTATTGGATATTTCAAACTTTTTTAACAAATCAAAAATTGAAAAATTGGGCGTGCAAAATTGGGCGTGCAAAAGGTCGCAAAGTTCAAGGGGGCCGAATACTTTCGCAAGGCACTGTACATCATCATGAGGCCTAATCTACATAATTGTTTTGTCTTTTTGGACTTTCAGCCACTTCTAGGGCCGTATATACCACATATACAATATATTACATGATGTGCCCCATGTGTCTCAGTTGGTAGAGAATGGTGCTTGCAACACCAGGGTTGTGGGTTTAATTCCCATAAGGGACCAGTACAAGAAAGTATGAAAATGTATGCAATCACTAATGTATGTTGCTCTGGATGAGTGTCTGCTAAATTTAAATACAAAATAAATAGATCCATAATTTGCAAATAAATTCATTAAAAATCCTACAATGTGATTTTATGGATTTTTTTTCTCATTTTGTCTGTCACAGTTGAAGTGTACCTATGATGAAAATTACAGGCCTCTCACATCTCTTTTTAAGTGGGAGAACTTGCACAATTGGTGGCTGACTAAATACTTTTTTGCCCCACTGCATATGTAGTGTGATTAGGAAATGTAAACCAGGTGTGCGGGGAAACAAGACCAAACACACAATGAAAAGTGGAGCGGCGACGGCCAGAAGACCGGTGACATCGAACGCCGCCCGAACAAGGAGAAGAGCCGACTTCGGCGGAAGTCGTGACAACGTGTTGCATATTCGTAACATATTTACATTTTGCAAATTCATAACATATCATATGAAATGGGTGATGGACATCCACAAATGAATACATACTATACGTAACATATGTATCAGGTGTATCAGATTGAGATATGGCAACACTGATGGTCCCAGAGGAACTGTGTCTTTTGGACCGTTATAGATATGTTACCATTGTAGGCCTATCAATGTAATTTTTCTAGAGGAGGCTAGTCTGACTATGAGAATAAAAAGGTATAAGTAGTGAGGTTTAAAGTGATGATTATGAAGTAGGGTAATATAAAAAAAAATCTGCAATCACAATCCTGAATGCCTAAAGACCCATTTCCCGGCAGCGTCATGAAAAGTTGCGCACAACGTTCGTCATCAGATACCTCTTTGTTTAGCTAGCAGTGGATAGGATCGTACAGTATGCGACTTCAAATGTAGCTCGTGCAAGTTAACAAACACATAATCACATGGTTATCGTCTACAACATTGCAGATGTCATCAGAGGATTGATTACCTAGCAAGCCAGCGAGGCAAAGTCAAATATCACAAATAGAGCTAAATAAAGCCAGAAGAATAATATACTTGATGAACATAAGTATAGCCATAAGTATTGTGTGTTTTCATGGTCCTCACTCACTCACTGTTAAGTTTGTCAAGGTCCCGACATCAGCGTTAGCTATCCTGCTAGACAGTTTATTCATTTCGGGATGCACCCGCATCATTCAAAAGTGATGTTTGATGGTAAACACCAAATCTAAATATAATTTATTATTCACTTGATACATTATGTTGAACACAGGCCTATATACATATGGTTACATATGTATATGTAACCAGTGGTACAATGTAAAGCTGTGTAGAACAGCAATGGCACTGGGATCATCTTCCCCTCCCCCAAACCTAACATTAACCATTAGTGGGGAAATTCCAAACTGACCCAAGAGGCAACTTCACCCTACTCCAACAAGCTCAGACAGGAGACGTTCTCTCTCTTGTACATTTGTTATTTTGTTAATCACTGATGCTATTTACCGACAGGAGCTCCCTAGTTCCATAACAGTGGGCTTGATCAATTGAACATGTTTCAATCCTCAAGTTATTTGTTGAGTGACGAACATTCCAAGACCACCACATGTTCATAAAGCAAGACCACCACATGTTCATAAAGCAAGACCACCACATGTTCATAAGTTGCCTATGTTATTGTGTGTTCATACTGTTTCACCCCTCCTGGTACTGTAGTAGTTCATAAAGTTCAGTTTATCAGCACGCTAGTTTCAGTACTGCAGACTGACAGTTTAGTTTAATTTCAGCACCATGGACAGCAACCTAACCCACAGAGCCCTGGTTTTGCACTTCCTATATTTACAGTATAAAAAATATATATTTTACCTTTATTTAACAGTAGTATAAAGGTTGGTTATATTTGAGGGCTATGTATACTTTCAGTACAGTGGACAGAAGTTTCTTTCAGCACCATGGACAACAACCCAAACACAGTAAGCTTACTTTATCTGTCTATTAGTTTCAGGACCCACGGACTGACAGTTTAGTTTCAGCACCCTGGACAGCGGCCTAACCTACAGCACAGCGCCCCCGCCCTACGTAATTTCTGTCTGGTTGAAAACGTTGAAAGAGCAGATAGTGCTGCTGACATACTGTATACGTTGCTGCAATATCACATTCTGATCTGTCTCTCCGATCTAATATCGCTATCATTCCTTGTAGCAAGGGCAGCTCGAGCATGGCAATTAGGAGTGTGCAATCTGCATAGGCTACATAAACGTCTTAATTAAATCCATTGGAGCGCGAGCGAAAGTGAGGGTGATCAAAGTTGTTTTCCATTAGCATATTGACAAAAGCAAAATCAATTTACAGTTTGCCTTTTATACTGTTAAGATTGCCTGCCTGCGTCTGTGCGGGTTTGTCTTCTGCGTGCAGGTCCTTAATAGTCCTGTGGGTAGGCCTAAAACCTGCTATTCACCTTGCAATGAAGAAAGCTAAAGAAAATACATGAATAGTGAATAGGCCTACCGAAGCAAGGTTTGTATTGAATGTGAGATGGCCTAGTCCTTTGTATAGCGATGCAAATACAAATCTCAAATCAGCAAAACGTGAAGTGAATGACAACAACAACAACAACGCTGGCATATACACGATTTATCCAAAAGTATGTGGACACCCCTTCAAGTTAGTGCATTCAGAAGTTCCAAACTTGGAAGCAATGTCAGCACAATAACTGTTAGTCGGGAGCTTCATGTAATGGGTTTCCATGGCCAAGCAGCCACACACAAGCCTAAGATCACCATGTGCAATGCCAAGCATCGGCTGGAGCAGTGTAAAGCTTGCCGTAATTGGACTCAAGCAGTGGAAATGTGGAGTGCTGAATTATGCTTCACCATCTGGCAATCCAACGGACGAATCTAGGTTTGGTGGATGCCAGGAGAACGCTACCTGCCCCAATGCATAGTGCCAACTGTAACATTTGGTGGAGGAGGAATAATGGTCTGGAGCTGTTTTTCATGGTTTGGGCTAGGCCCCTTAGTTCCATTGAAGGGAAACTTTAACTCTACAGCATACAATGACAGTCTAGATTATTCTACACTTCCAATTTTGTGGCAACAGTTTGGGGAATGCCTTTTCATGTTTAAGCATGACAATGGCCCTGTGCACAAAGCGAGGTCCTTACAGAAATGTTTTTGCAAGATCGTTGTGGATGAACTTGACCGGCCTGCACAGAGCCCTGACCTCAACCCTATCGAACATCTTTGGGATGAATTGGAATGCTGACTGCGAGCCAGGAATAATCGCCCAATATCAGTGCTCAACCTCACTAATACTCTTTTGGCTGAATGGAAACAAGTTCTCGCAGCAATGTTCCAGCATCTTGTGGAAAGCCTTCCCACAAGAGTGAGTGGAGGCTGTTATAGCGGCAAAATAATCTCAACCCGGCACAGCCAGAAGAGGACTGGCTACCCCTCAGAGCCGGTTTCCTCTTTAGGTTTCTTCCTAGGTTCCTGCCATTCTAGTGAGTTTTTCCTAGCCACCGTGCTTCTACATCTGCATTGCTTGCTGTTTGGGGTTTTAGGCTGGGCTTCTGTATAGCACTTTGTGACATTGGCTGATGTAAAAAGGGCATTATAAATATGATTGATTGAAAGGGGGACCAACTTTATATTAATTCCCATGATTTTGGAATGAGATGTTCGATGAGCAGGTGTCCACATATTTTTGGTCATGTAGTGTATTTTTCTCACTATTATCTAGAAGTTCAATTTTGGTTTCATCTGACCAGAGCACCTTCTTCCACATGTTTGGTGTGTCTCCCAGGTGGCTTGCGGCAAACTTTAAACAACACTTTTTATGGATATCTTTAAGAAATGGCTTTCTTCTTGCCACTCTTCCATAAAGGCCAGATTTGTGCAATATACGACTGATTGTTGTCCTATGGACAGAGTCTCCCACCTCAGCTGTAGATCTCTGCAGTTCATCCAGAGTGATCATGGGCCTCTTGGCTGCATCTCTGATCAGTCTTCTCCTTGTATGAGCTGAAAGTTTAGAGGGACGGCCAGGTCTTGGTAGATTTGCAGTGGTCTGATACTCCTTCCATTTCAATATTATTGCTTGCACAGTGCTCCTTGGGATGTTTAAAGCTTGGGAAATCTTTTTGTATCCAAATCCGGCTTTAAACTTCTTCACAACAGTATTTTGGACCTGCCTGGTGTGTTCCTTGTTCTTCATGATGCTCTCTGCGCTTTTAACGGACCTCTGAGACTATCACAGTGCAGGTGCATTTATACGGAGACTTGATTACACACAGGTGGATTGTATTTATCATCATTAGTCATTTAGGTCAACATTGGATCATTCAGGGTTAGGGTCAGGGTTAGATCCTCACTGAACTTCTGGAGAGAGTTTGCTGCACTGAAAGTAAAGGTAAAGTAAAATCTGAGAATGACAGGGTGATTAACAAAAGGCTAAGCTGTGTCTCAATATATTTCATTTGTGATTTTCATGAATAGGAATATTTTCTAGGAATATTTATGTCCATTGCGTTATGCTAATTAGTGTCAGGCGATGATTACGCTCCCGCATGCGGGATGGTGAGTCACTGACTTGCCGAGTTAAATAAAGGTTAAATATTTATGTCCGTTGCGTTATGCTAATTAGTGTCAGGCGATGCATGCAGGATGGGGAGTCACTGACTTGCCGAGTTAAATAAAGGTTAAATAAAATATATACACTGCTCAACAAAAAAAAAGGGAACACTTAAACAACACAATGTAACTCCAAGTCAATCACACTTCTGTGAAATCAAACTGTCCACTTAGGAAGCAACACTGATTGACAATAAATTTCACATGCTGTTGTGCAAATGGAATAGACAACAGGTGGAAATTATAGGCAATTAGCAAGACACCCCCAATAAAGGAGTGGTTCTGCAGGTGGTGACCACAGACCACTTCTCAGTTCCTATGCTTCCTGGCTGATGTTTTGGTCACTTTTGAATGCTGGCGGTGCTTTCACTCTAGTGGTAGCATGAGATGGAGTCTACAACCCACACAAGTGGCTCAGGTAGTGCAGCTCATCCAGGATGGCACATCAATGCGAGCTGTGGCAAGAAGGTTTGCTGTGTCTGTCAACGTAGTGTCCAGAGCATGGAGGCGCTACCAGGAGACAGGCCAGTACATCAGGAGACGTGGAGGAGGCCGTAGGAGGGCAACAACCCAGCAGCAGGACCGCTACCTCCGCCTTTCTGCAAGGAGCAGCAGGAGGAGCACTGCCAGAGCCCTGCAAAATGACCTCCAGCAGGCCACAAATGTGCATGTGTCTGCTCAAACGGTCAGAAACAGACTCCATGAGGGTGTTATGAGGGCCCGACGTCCACAGGTGGGGGTTGTGCTTACAGCCCAACACCGTGCAGTACGTTTGGCATTTGCCAGAGAACACCAAGATTGTCAAATTCGCCACTGGCGCCCTGTGCTCTTCACAGATGAAAGCAGGTTCAGACTGAGCACATGTGACAGACGTGACAGTCTGGAGACGCCGTGGAGAACGTTCTGCTGCCTGCAACATCCTCCAGCATGACCGGTTTGGCGGTGGGTCAGTCATGGTGTGGGGTGGCATTTCTTTGGGGGGTCGCACAGCCCTCCATGTGCTCGCCAGAGGTACCGAGATGAGATCCTCAGACCCCTTGTGAGACCATATGCTGGTGCGGTTGGCCCTGGGTTCCTCCTAATGCAAGACAATGCTAGACCTCATGTGACTGGAGTGTGTCAGCAGTTCCTGCAAGAGGAAGGCATTGATGCTATGGACTGGCCCGTCCGTTCCCCAGACCTGAATCCAATTGAACACATCTGGGACATCATGTCTCGCTCCATTGCACCACAGACTGTCCAGGAGTTGGCGGATGCTTTAGTTCAGGTCTGGGAGGAGATCCCTCAGGAGACCATCCACCACCTCATCAGGAGTATGCCCAGGCGTTGTAGGCACATGGAGGCCACACACACTACTGAGCCTCATTTTGACTTGTTTTAAGGACATTACATCAAAGTTGGATCAGCCTGTAGTGTGGTTTTCCACTTTAATTTTGAGTGTGACTCCAAATCCAGACCTCCATGGGTTGATAAATTTGATTTCCATTGATAATTTTGTGTGATTTTGTTGTCAGCACATTCAACTATGTAAAGAAAAAAGTATTTAATAAGAGTATTTCATTCATTCAGATCTAGGATGTGTTATTTTAGTGTTTCCTTTATTTTTTTGAGCAGTGTATATATCTGGTAATGAATCGATGACATTCGTATTATGCCACAATATCAGAGCCTCAAACATTCTGCAGTGTCATAGATAGGCAAATTATATAAGTGTGCTGAAATTCAATGGTTCTCTTTATACCATAACTGGTATACATACCACAACTGGTATAATATAATGTAGGTTGACGTTTATTGTCATGAGTTTTGTCCTGGACAATGAACTGAGTGATTTTCACTTAGGTCATCTGTAAAGTCAAAATTTGATATATTGTAAAAATTCATGAAAACTAAAATTAGCTTTTGGTCTTAATTTAAGTTTAGGGTTAGGCATTAGGGTGTAGTTAAGGTTGGGGTTAGATTTGAGTTTAGTGTTAGGCATTAGGGTTAACTGTGTAGTTAAGGTTGGGGTTATATTTAAGTTTAGGGTTAGGCATTAGGGTTATTAACTGTGTAGTTAAGTTTAGGGTTAGAATTAAGGTTAGGGTTAGATTTAAGTTTAGGGTTAGGCATTAGGGTTAACTGTGTAGTTAAGGTTAGGGTTAGATTTTAAATAAGATTTTATGACTTATGACTGTGCCCACTAGTGACCACTCTGCAAAGCTGCCTCCAGAACAAAACGCTAACCTGCTTATAGAATAGGACACTTCTTCTCAACGAGTAACAGGGTGGCGTTGAGGGAACATGTGCGGGAGGAGTTCGAGAACGGCAGCAGAGAGGGAGACAGGCTTGAAAGAAAGCGCATGTGTGATTCCGCTCTCCATGCAGGCAGCCCACCACTGACAAGCTCCCCTCATCTTGTGTGTAACGTCTCTACTGCCCAACAGCCGTATGTACCAGCGTTTGCCGGCACTGCGGGGGAAGATTCAACCCATAATGGATTGCTAATGAACGGAGCCTCTTTTTCTTTTCGTCTTGTTTTTCCCCCGACTGTCATCCTCTTCAATGTCTCTTATCAGTTTTTAACCAAAACAAAATGAGGATTTCTTGTGACCAGTTTCTATTGATATTGTCTGTCTTTCGGGGACTCACAATGGGGGCTTTCCCAAGCAGTGTACAGATCGGTAAGTGTAGCCTACAGCAGTGCTTGACAATTAAAAGGGCATGGACATTTGCCAATCGGGTTATGAAGTGGTGAATAAGGTCTTGTTTTCATTATAGTTTATGTGACCTTGTTAGGAAATTGGCTACTTGTTCATCATTCATGATCACATAACATTGACATTGCAAAGTAGAATTGACTGAGAAATTGACTGAGAAACCTATTACTGTATTAACATTACAATTTCAATTTGTTCCTAGTTGATTCAATGTTTTGTCTCGTACGTCTCGTATTTGCAGAAGGGAAACATGTATATATGGTCATACATAACTGTTTCAGTGCGGTCCTAAGCATTCGGTGTCCTTTCAAAGCCCCACTGCAGCAGTAGCCTAGTGCTCCGAGCAATGACTGGATGCTTCGCTTGGTCGGAGCGAATGGATCAGCAGCGGGAATTATCTCAAAGTGTGTGTAGCCCTGCTGCAGAGTGCACACTCACCCCTGTTACATTCAGAAGACTCCGTTCTGCTTTTGCATAAACCCGTTTGTCATGGTCATACTGTTTTATATGTTGCTGGCTGGGTTCGTTGCCACTGAGAAAACACGAGGAGCGCGTTTATTCAATCTAGAGCCTCTGTCTGAACCCAGCTAAAGCACTGACTGACTATATGTAGCCTAAAAGCCGCGCCGTGGAGGGATCTCTGCTAGTGTCAAGTGCCCTCGGTCTTTTGGCCTTTAACTTATGGTGTTGGCCGTGGCCCAAAAAGGAACCGTAAATCCAGTGCGTTAATATTACTGCTGAGTCGATCGAATTGGCTTCTTTATAGCTCAAGCACACCCGAACAAATCATGCTGAACGCAAATAATTCTGGGTCGAATGATATCCCTCTGTCGAATAATAATTTTGAACTTAATAGATGTGTGGTGTGTTTTAAAGGTATATTCCAATGGGCCACATGTCTATTCAAGCTTGGTTGACCTTTTACGATTTCCAGGCAGGGTCCTTTGGGAGGGACAATGTGTTAAGGTTATTGGCTGTGGCTCTTGTTTTTCATCAAAGCATTTACTGTATGCTCAGTGACAGACATCCCATTGCTCACTCACTCTCTCACTCTCCATCCATCCATCCATCCATCCATCCATCCATCGCTCTCTCTCCCTGTCTCTCTCTCTCCCTGCATTTAATTTCGCTATGTATTTATAGCTAAACGTGATAAAAGGATTTTAAAAATATTTACTGTATATATATAATACATATAATAATAAATACCTCTCTCTCATCCCTCTCTCCCTTTCTCCCTCTCTCTGCAGGTGGCCTGTTCATCAGAAACACGGATCAGGAATACACAGCGTTTCGCCTGGCCATCTTTCTGCACAATACCAGTCCCAATGCGTCCGAGGCCCCCTTCAACTTGGTGCCTCATGTGGACAACATCGAGACGGCCAACAGCTTTGCTGTCACCAATGCCTGTGAGTACAGACTGGCCAGATGCATCCCAATTTCATGTTTTAATGGCTATCTTTCTCATCTGACCAGTCAAGTCAAACTCTGGTTTGGATGCCAGGGTGTTGGCATAACACAATTGTGTCCATTGTTAGACTGTGATTGCAGACGGTTAAAACCCAGGTTGGGGTGGATGGAAGGGTCTTTGGGATGCGGATTGTCTAATGGCATGAGAAGGTTTGCCTATTACCGTTGTGAGACTATAGTGGTATGTTACTGTATGCTATGGTGAGATTGTGAGAAGATAGTGTGTCTGTGTGCCTTATTTCTTTCTCTGTCACACACATGTGCACGCCCATGATACATACACACAGACACAGTATACAGTGTGTCCCCATGAACACTGCAACATGACAGGATACTCTCTGGCTCCCTCCCAGCTTCAACTTAGTGTGTGTGTGTGTGTGTGTGTGTGTGTGTGTGTGTGTGTGTGTGTGTGTGTGTGTGTATGAAACAAACTGTGATTCTTATCTAGCAAGGCACTCTCTCCTCTTTGCATACATTAGAGCATGTACATTCATTTATGTATGTACGTCTATGAAATGTATGTGTGTGAGGTTGTTGTGGCAGGCTGTGCATGTTTCCCTTCATCACTATGGCTCAGCAGCAGGTAGCGAGGAGCAGTGTTGGCTAAGCCTGTCATTGTTTGTTTGCGGGGAGTGACTGCTGGTTGTGGTGGTGAATACCCTGCTGCTAACCTTAGGAGCCCTGTGTGAGAGAGGCTTGTCCTTTCTTGCCCCCGGGTACGACTGCAGTCTGGTACTGGACGTGACTTCATCTACTCTGCTTTAGTATACACACACATGTTTCTCCCTCACTGTCAGGCTTTTCTCCCTCACAGTCATCTCTTCTCATCATCCTCAGCTGGGTCGGCTTCCATAGTTAAGGTCCACATCTGCCCGTTCTCAGTCTATCTCTCCGCTCATTGGGGGTTTGTATATAGTATAGAATTATATAGTATAGTCACTGGCGGACTTACCATTAGGAAGAAGAAGCAATTGACTCAGGCCTCACATCATAGAGGGGCCTCATGAGCTGGGCCTAAAAAATAAATAAATATGTCGGCTTACCGCATCTGCTGGTGTTTGTCAGACCAGGAGATATCTTGAAAATCGTGTTTCTCACAAAAACGTCTGTAGAGTCGGTTTGCCCTACAAATTAATATGTTATTATGACCCCTCTATGGAAAGAGGAGACTCTCACAAACACAACCGTGTTCTCTGTTCTGCTCTATGGGACTCGTATGAAGGTAACCCGGTGCCGGGACGAAAAATGAATGGAAGTGATTAGGGCATTTCCACGTCAAAGGTATACAAGTAATTCCATGGTAATAAAAAAATCACTATACATGTATATCTCAGAAATAAGACAGACACTTCAAAACATACTTTATTTTGATAAAATGTTGGACTTCCTGTTATTTTATATATGAATCTGTTATTCAATGTGTTTCTATGGGTTAATAGCATATTATGTTTCATCAACAACAACAACAAATATCTTAATTCTGTTTTGTCAGAAGTGTGCTCTATTCATAAAATTGACATACATCCCAAAAAATAATTATCTTTCGATTTCCCTGCCACCCTCACTATAGACTGTGAAAATAATTGTCACACACTGTTGCACGATGGCACTAAACTGGTGAGCGCTATTGGAGCTCCGCCCAAGCAAGGCATTCAATTGGTTTGACGTTTAGCGAGGCGAAACTGATTTACACCGGGTCTTCACCCCTATTTAGCTAGTTTTCTGCCATGAACTTTCCCAGGCTTAACTTCTTAGGGAGACCTGGTTCTCATTGAGGCTAGCTAAGTAGAAACCCAGCCCAGGGCCCTTGGACTCTAGGGGGATACAATACGCATTTATTTTGGAAAATGACAGGTGCTGCTGATAATACTGCCATTGTCGTTGAGGCAGAGGACATATATGTGTAGCCCATGTGTCTGATGCTGTCTGGTGAAAAAGAGGATGGCATGTCAGCATCAGATACATGGGCTACAGATAGTAAGACAGAGGGGCGCTGTTTCGCTCGCTCGGAGGCTTTCTCTGGTGAGATAGTTTCTCCACTTGCAAATTGTAAGTTTGTTGGCTGGTGCACAGTGCACTGTTTGGATGCTGGAATAATTTTGGGATGAACGTGTGAAGATAATCTACTTTCTGAAGTTATTTTTTGACAATCAGATAAAAACACAATGACTGGTTTGGTTTACGGCACATTAAAAGGTAATACATTTTTACAGTTAAATTACGTCTTTAATATAATAGCCCATTAAAACATTTTGTCCACGCATTTCGAGGGACAGAGGGTGCCTCAGACTGGCCTGTCTGGAGCCTCCAAATCACTAAGTCTGCCGTATAGTACAGCCTCACTGGTTAGGGCCTCAGTTGTTAGGGTCACAAGGTCGAGTGATGTCACATTGAGCATTGGTTGACGGTTGGGAAACAGTCCATTCCATTCGGTGTTATTTGAACACAGATACGTCACAGCCTGTGTTAGTGTCACATCGAGTCTCGTCACGTACTGTACTTACGTCAAGTTGAAGGTTGTCACATTGAATTGCGTAGTATGGCATGTCACGTCGAGTGGGGTTTCAATTCACTGCATTCTCACCAGCCCCCCATGGTTCACATTATGTGCTCTAGTCTTTGTCTGCATCCCAAATGGCACTCTGTTCTCAGTATTGTGCACTTGTCAAAAATAGTGCACTACAGTATGTAGGGAATCGGGTGCTATTTAGGACACAGACTTTGTATTTAGTTTCGATTCAATATGCTTATTCCCCCATCTCCCATTCACCGTTGTATAACTGCAATCTACGGCTAGGCTATGTCCCATTCTTTATGGCTGTGTGTGTACCGACTTCTACTTTCCATGCTATCCTCAGTGCCCATGGTTCATATTGGACGTTTGTCTATTCAGTTCCATCCATTCTCTATTGCTGGTCACTGCAGAGTCTATTTCTCTCTTCTGTCAATCCTCCATGTCTCATACCAGCATTTGAGTTTCACCTACTAACTAAAGGCTATGTTCCATCCATTCTCCATTGCTGTGTGCGTAGCAGTAACATCCAATCCATGTCTCATATTTGGTGTTCATCTACTATAAGCTATATAGTCTGTTCTCTTTTGTTACTTTGCAGCAGCATGCACTATCTCATCATTTCTCTCTCTTTCGCACCAATCCCCATGTCTCATATTTGGTGTGTTAGTGATTTGTTGCTCTCTGGTTCTCTGGGGTGCAGTGTTTCTCTCATCTGTGTTTGGCCCCAAGGCGGGTTCCCAGGACAGATGATTTGGCTTCTGATGATCCCTCTCGCCCTCCAGGAGTCTATAAATACACCAGGCCCCCCGCCCCACCGCTTGTCTTTTATTATCAACGATGCGATATTAGAAAACTGATGGCTAAGTTAAGCAGAGGATGAAGAGTTGTGTCTGAGACATGTGTTTAAGGAATGGGGTGTGTGTGTGTTTGTGTGTGTTTTTACAGTGTGTTTGTGTATGTGTGTTTATAGTGTGTGTATGTGCTTGTGCGTGTGACACTCTAATGTACTTGCTCAGTTGTGCACCGGGGCCTCCCACTCCTCTTTCTATTCTGGTTAGGGCCAGTTTGTGCTGTTCTGTGAAGGGAGTAGTACACAGCGTTGTACGAGATCTTCAGTTTCTTGGCAATTTCTCACATGGAATAGCCTTCATTTCTCAGAACAAGAATAGACTGACAAGTTTCAGAAGAAAGTCTTTGTTTCTGGCCATTTTGAGCCTGTAATCTAACTCACAAATGCTGATGCTCCAGATACTCAACTAGTCTAAAGAAGGCCAGTTTTATTGCTTCTTAATCAGCACAACTGTTTTCAGCTATGTGAACATAATTGCAAAAGTGTTTTCTAATGATCAATTAGTCTTTTAAAATGATAAACTTGGATTAGCTAACAAAACGTGCCATTGGAACACAGGAGTGACGGTTGCTGATAATTGGCCTGTACGCCTATGTAGATATTCCAGTTTCAGTAGTCATTTACAACATTAACAATGTCTACACTGTATTTCTGATTAATTTGATGTTATTTTAATGGACAAAAATGTGCTTTTCTTTCAAAAACAAGGATATTTCTAAGTGACCCTAAACTTTTGAATGGTAGTGTATAGCTTTTTTTATGAGCATGTCCTTATTTCTGTTACAGCATACTGAATGACTCATTCATATTCCATTCACCCAGCTCAATGTAACATTGATAGATTTAGGGTACTACACGATACTCAAATTTCCCTATACCCATCATGAGGTTGCTACAACCTAGCCTATGAATTAATGTTTACAATGTAGGTGCATAGGTCAAGAGAATCTTTAGTAATCAAGGTGACAGACAGTGACACATTTAATACTGCCTTGCACACTCTTGCATGCATCTAGCTGATCTAGGTTGTAATCATTAGTCCAACAGTTGCAAACAAGAGTTTCTATTGGACAAATTCAAGTATGTTTATCCCCGTTTTGTACCGTTTGCTTCTGTTTAAGGAAAGTTTTTCAACAGAATCGGCGGAATGGATACACCCCTGGTCACACGCGCTCCTCCTCTCTCACCTTTTCCCTTCGCTTATGGACTTCATTGCACCACACGTCAGCTGTCTATGACCAGGCAAAAAAAAACTTTCCAAGCCAAACACTCATATCATAACCGCTATAGACAGCCTACATCATTGTCGCCATCTAACGTCATAGTCAACACAGCCAATAGAACAAACGCATTAGTAAACCTGCTCAAATCATGCAGTACAGTGTATAGTCAGCAAGCACATTAGCAGTTACCAGCTTGCCCTGGTGGCAATTAATTAATAGAACCAAAAGCTTGCCTTGGAAGAGTTCCAGTGTTGGATATCCATAGCCAGCTAGCTAATTTAGCATCCTTATCTGTTTGAGCTGGGTGTTTGAGTAGGCTAAACTAGCTAGCTATCAAAGTAAGTGAAAGTGGGAAAAATACAATGAAAAATAGCTAGCTCTCCCTCTTGCTTCTCCTTCATTTTTTAAGAAATGAATTTGTTAAAAACTGTTAAACTATTGTCTTTCTCTCTAATTTAGTCAACTACTCACCACATTTTATGCACTGCAGTGTTAGCTAGTTGTAGCTTAAGCTTTCAGTACTAGATTCATTCTCTGATCCTTCGTTGTGTGGACAAAATTTTATTTTCATTCTGCAAGAGCTCTGATAGGTTGGAGGACGTCCTCCGGAAGTTGTCATAATTACTGTGTAAGTCTATGGAAGGAGACGAGAAGCATGAGTCTCCTTGGTTTTGTATTGAAGTCAATGTACCGAGAGGAGGACGGAAACTAGCTGTCTTCCAGCTACACCATGGTGCTAACAGAGTGCTGTTGAGGCTACTGGTGACATGAGTATATTAAGTATAGTTGTATCTATAGTTTCACTATTTTTATTTTTGTGAATTTCACTGAGGAGGATGGTCCTCCACTTCCTCTTCTGAGGAGCCTCCACTGGATATATGTAATATAATCTCCTATATGAATGTGCTGCTTTTCCTTTTAATCATCGTCAGTAAGAATGATTGAACAGACAGTGTCTTTGACATTTATTTGACATTGTAGTGGATTGGTATTGTCACCTTTATTTTCCATTGTTACCTGATAGAGAAGTAACCAGTCAGCTGGTTTCAAAACTAGTCGCAACAACGTTATTCTAGCGGTATTTTCTGACGACATGGTTGTCTACTGATAGAATTACGTTTTTTTTTGTGATTGTAATATCACGTTTCTACAACCAGCAAACTAGTTTATAAACAGAAAATAACATTATTATGACGTCCCATGCCCAATTTTGCCCGCTAGGAACTGACATATAGCTTGAGGTAGAGCCAAACCATTTGTCCTCCTGAAGTTAAGTGTAAAAAACTCCCATCAAGAAGAGCAGAGAATTCCGACTCCCTTTCCTCTCAGCTTAATGGAAGTCAACCATTGATTGGTCGAGCCAAATCAGAACGGAATTATATCAGCCAATCAATGCGGCCCCAATAGCCGAGGGGCAGGAGAGTCTCTCTCTCTCTCTCTCTCTCTCTCTCACACACACACACACACACACACACACACACACACACACACACACACACACACACACACACACACACACAAGATTGGGATTCCCATAGGGCGGCGCACAATTGGCCCAGCGTCATCTGGGTTTGGCCAGGGGAGGCCGTCATTGTAAATAAGAATTTGTTCTTAACTGACTTGCCTAGTTAAATAAAATATATATTTTAAATCCATTGTTTACATCACACTCTCTCTCCCTGTCTCTGCTTAGATATAAAGGGTTTGAATAGGGTCCGAATGACCTTAACGCTGGTTCAAGGACATATGTTTCCAAAGAGAGAAATAAAGAGAGCCTGAGAGAGGGACCTACAGTAATTGTGTGGAAGATGTACTTCATCCAACAAATCCTGTCGGTGACAGTCTACAAAGCTGACAAGGGTAATTGCCATGACGATGAGAATGGATGCTGGTATGTGCACCCTTTTCACACTACCGAGCCAAGCTGAGCCATACTGAGTTGACTTGGTTGGGCATCCACCATAGTTCCTGGAACCGTGCGCGAAAGGACAATGGGAACAGAACATATCCAAACCAGTACCACAAAGTACAATACCGACGGAGTCGGCCCGATAGTGTGAAATGGGCAATTTTGGATTTCTCTCCAGGCAGAGATTTCTTTCCAAAACACCAACATTGACTGTGACTTATTGAGTGAGTAGATCTTGGGAGGAAGAAAAAGAGGGGAAAGGGTTAGAGATTGAATGGGTTGAGTCCAGCTCTCACAAACTGAGCTGCTGCCCCCCTGTCTCTCTCCTTATTGACATAGTGACACGTTCATCTCTGATGACTCATTAATATTCTGCATGGCACTCTGACTCAGTCTCCTCCACACCAAGTGTATGGGTATGTGTGTTATATAGTGGGTAGTCAGGTATCTACATTTCTATATTCTATAAGGGTCTACTCTGGTTTCTAAAGGTGTCTAGGAGCACATGTATGTCCTTGTATCTCTCGATGTGTTTCTGTATTCATGTGTGTGTATGAACAGGATATTGTTAGATGATTTTAGTAACTATGTGTTCATTAACCAATTCAATTAAAACACTGTCCATACAAGTATTTTACACCATTTTAAAGATAAAATTCTCATTAATCCAGCCACAGGGTCTGATTTCAAAAAGGATTTACAGCGAAAGCACCACAAACGATTGTTAGGTCACCACCAAGTCATAGAAAAACACAGCCATTTTTTCTAGCCAAAGAGAGGAGTCCCAAAAAGCAGAAAAAGAGATAACATGAATCACTAAGCTTTGAGGATCTTCATATTTATATAAGAAAATCTGAGTTTACATTGGCGCGTTACGTTCAGTAGTTCTAAAACATGCGTGATATTGCAGAGAGCCACATCAATTTACAGAAATACTCATAATAAACATTGATAAAGATACGACTATTATACATGGAACTTTAGATAAACTACTCCTTCTCCTTCTCAGATTTCAAAAAAACTTTACGGAGAAAGCAAACCATGCAATAATCTGAGTACAGCCTTTAGACAACAAAGCAGCCAAAAAGATACCCGCCATATTGGGTAGTCAATTACTCAGAAATAGCATTTTAAATATTCACTTACCTTTGATGATCTTCATCAGAATGCACTCCCAGGAATCGCAGTTCCACCATAAATGTTTGATTTGTTCAATAATGTCCATCAGTTATGTCCAAATATCTTCTTTTTTTAGGGCGTTTGGTAAACAAATCCAAAAGCGGGTTCAGGTCGCGCGAACGTCGGACGAAAAGTTTTAAAAAGTTCCGTTACAGCCCGTAGAAACATGCCAAACTAAGTATGGAATAAATCTTTAGGATGTTTTTAACATAAAACTTAATTAATGTTCCAACCGGACAATTCCTTTGTCTGTACAAATGAAGTGGAACGTAGCTACCTTTCACGTGAGCGCACCAGACCGAGGCTGTGGCACTCTGCCAGACCACTCACTCAAAGAGCCCTTACGAGCCCCTCCTTTAGAGTATAATCCTCAAAAAAGGTTATACATACTGGTGACATCTAGTGGAAGCCTTGGGAAGTGAAACATAACTAATATCACCCTGTACCTTCAATGGAGGCTGAGTTGAAAAACTACAAACCTCAGATTTCCCACTTCCTGCTTGGATTTCTTTCTCAGGTTTTTGCCTGCCATATGGGTTCTGTTATACTCACAGACATCATTCAAACAGTTTTAGAAACTTCTGAGTGTTTTCTATCCAATAGTAATAATAATATGCATATTCTAGCTTTTGCGCCTGAGTAGCAGGCAGTTTACTCTGGGCACCTTATTATCCAAGCTACTCAATACTGCCCCCCAGTCCCAAAGAAGTTAATGGAACCCTTTCTGGGGCTTTTCCAGAAAGAGAGAAATTGAGAGAATGAGATAGAAAGAGAGAGGGCTGAGAGTGGCATTTAAATGACAGGTATCATGCCTGATGTCTTCAAGGATTTCTGATGTACTTAAATGGAGGTAATTGGTTGTGTGTGTGTGTGTGTGTGTGTGTGTGTGTGTGTGTGTGTGTGTGTGTGTGTGTGTGTGTGTGTGTGTGTGTGTGAAATTCTTGGAGACAGGTTAGTAGGTGTTGTTAGGAGAGAGGAAGGGATTGAGGGATGTAGGGAGGGGCAAGGGGAATGGCGAGGGGGCTTCTCCTCTAATGAGGGATTAATGTGGCCAGGCGGATGAAGGGATGGAGGGATGAAGGGAGAGGGAAGAGGGGGAGAGGTGAAGCTGGAGGGGACTCATAAATCCTAACCCTAATTCCCTTAATTAAGAAACAAATCACCTGAGAGCAGCCACACAGAGAGACCACCCTAATGGAGAGCCATGGAGATGAGAGAGAGTGTTTGTCTCAGTCTATATCTTCTTGTAAAAGAGAGTTACATAGAGCGAAAGATACACTGTGAGGATGTGTGTGTGTGTACACGAGCTGTCATAGCACCATTCTCCCTCTAGCGCGAGATGCACCCTTGTGTTTGTGTATGAACTTCTCAGCTGTAACTCCAGTATTGACTTGGCATTTCTCAAAGCTGAGAGGAGCGAGCGGTCAGGGAGAGAAGAGACAGAAGAGCTAGCAGAGCGCCCATCTTTTGTCAGACCCAGGGCTTCCTTCCTCTTCTCATATACAGTAACTGAGGAACCAGTGTCCTGTTCAGTAGGTGGAAAACATTTTGAAATGTTTTGAAACGGGGAGGTTATATACTATCATATTATTTTGGCCTGCTCCAAAAAACAGCTTCCCCTTTGTCACTGTGTGTGTGTGTGTGTGTGTGTGTGTGCGTGTGCATGTGCGTGTGTGTGTGTGTGTGTGAGTGTGTGTGTTTGCATGCGTGCGTGCGTGAAGGAAGGAAGGTAGGATAGCCATATGTATGGCATTTCCCATAGCTTATTAGGCGCATAGGTGGAGCCAACACCATATTGCCAGTTCAGTTTGTCGAAAATGTTTTCAAACGAGGAGGTGCTACCTGAACTTCTTCAAAAAGAACACATATTTTTGTTATCCATTGCAAAATGTTTTTCTTCAGTGCGCCCAACTGAACGCAACCCATCTTTTTCATAATCATTCCTGTTGACGATGTAAAGCCTTTGAACCTGATTCCCAGCCAGGCCCTGTTCACCCCCAGTGGAACATTACAGTCTGCTCTTGGCCCTGATTCTGCTCTACCTGTCCTTCAGCCTGATCTAGTGCGTGCCTGTATGTGGGTGTGTGTGCGTGCGTGCGTGTATGTGTGTGTACTTTGGTTTTATTTGATTTGGGAGACCTGGCTGATAGCAGGGCTCTCTGTTTTATGATGAATCACTCCAGTCTCAAAGCACAGTGGGTGAGGACAGGAACAGGGAGAGAGGGAAAGAGGAAGAGACATACAGTGAGAGTGGGAGAGGGGAAGGGGAGAAGGAGGGGGCGGCTGGAGACTAGTCAAAACACAAGGACGTCACTGGGATGGGTTGACTTTGCATTAATAGCCCTTCCCCTTCCCCATTACACCCTTCCCCCATCCAGCCAACCCACTTCCCTCCCACGTCCAGCCAACCCTCCACTGTCCTCTACCTAGCATCATCCAGATATTGAGCAGGATTCACAGACCAGGGTAGGAGCGCTGATCTAGCCTCTACAGGATCCCCCCCCCCTCCCCCCCATGGGACGGTTGAGCTAACATAGGCTAATGTGATTAGCATGAGGTTGTAAGTAACAAGAACATTTCCCAGGACGTAGACATATATGATCTTGTCAGATAGCTTACATTCTTGTTAATCTAACTGCACTGTCCAATTTACAGTAGCCATGACAGTGAAATAATACCATGCTATTGTTTGAGGAGAGTGCACAGTTATGAACTTCAAAATGTATTGATAAACCAATTAGGCACATTTGGGCAGTCTTGATGCAACATTTTGAACAGAAATGCAATGGTTCATTGAATCAGTCTAAAACTTTGCACATACACTGCTGCCATCTAGAGGCCAAAATCGAAATTGCTCCTAACCTGGAATAGTACATTGTGACCTTTCTCTTGCATTTCAAAGATGATGGTACAAAAACAAACAAAAAAAAACCCATGTTTTTCTTTTTCTTATCTTTTACCAGATCTAATGTGTTATATTCTCCTACATTAATTTCACACTTCCACAAATGTCAAAGTGTTTCCTTTCAAATGGTACCAAGAATATTCATATCCATGCTTCAGGTCCTGAGCTACAGGCAGCTCGATTTGGGTATGTCATTTTAGGCGAAATTTAAAAAAAAAAAAGATCCGATCCTTGAGAGGCTAGGATCAGTTTTGCCTTTTAACATATCAATGAATAATGGATAGGGGAGAAAATATCCTCGATCAGCACTTCAACACTTTATGAATGCAGGCCTAAATCAAGGATGTCTTCAAATATTCTTTACAGAAAAGGGCAAATAGAGAGACTATTTTGAAATTGAGATCAAATTATATAAATGTACTCTATTTGTTCTACATCTCCAGACAACATATTGAATTGACTGCAGAGGTAATTTGGGTTGTTGGAGATGGTACTATCGATGATTGGCGATGAAATACAACCAACTGACGTTTGGGTACAGCAACTATTTCAGCTCTTAAGTCTCCTCATGTCAAAAAGCGATGAAATGAGGCATAAATGAGGTTGTGCTCATGTGGAGTAGAGTTGTTATGA
This sequence comes from Oncorhynchus mykiss, assembly GCF_013265735.2. NCBI lineage: Eukaryota > Metazoa > Chordata > Actinopteri > Salmoniformes > Salmonidae > Oncorhynchus > Oncorhynchus mykiss. The sequence continues at coordinate 20,134,058 of NC_048574.1, forward strand.
TGTTGTTGACTAACATGTTGACAGCATCATCAGTAACTCCTTTTGCTCTGTCTGCAGGGCAGATATTGACTTTGCTTCATATTGCAGTGTGCTACTATCTGTAAAGTCAGTGGTGAAGATCTTTTATATTTTGGACTGCAGCTACGAACTCAGTGGGGCAGGTGGTTGAAATGGCGTCATTACAACCAACTTTGTTTTTTAAATGAAATAACGTCATTACAATGTCATTACAACCAGCTTTGAAGAAAAGAAGGAAGTGAAGTTGAGTGCTACCTAGCCCAAAATGCCTGTGCTCATTTTGAGGGTATTGGTTTCAGTTATATGAACATGATCTATACAAGTATACCTTACATCCCACTGGGCAAAAACTGGTTGAATTAATGTTGTTTCCACATCATTTCAACCTCCAAAATCAAGTTGATTATGTTTAATCAAAATGGAAAACTGATTAGATTTGCAAAAAGTCATCAAAGTCATCAACCATCAACACGGCGATTTTTTACCTTTTTATTTCATGTTGAATTCACTTTAGTTGACAACACAATCAAATGTAAATCAAAACTATACATTGAACTGACATCTGTACCCAGTGGGATGACTCTCACATCTTTATCTCATGTTTTGTAATTTATCATTCATACATAGTCGTTGTCATAACTCTTATAACACACTATGACACATTGGTTTGTTTATGTTTGTTGCTATTTTTTGTAAGAGCTGAAAAAAATGGTCAAAGAATCCAGCCACCTTAGTCATAGACTGTTCTGTCTGCTACCACACGGCAAGTGTAACCGGAGCTCCAAGTCTAGGTCCAAGAAGCTTCTAAACAGCTTCTACCCCCAAGCCATAAGACTCCTGAATGTCTACCCAGACTATTTGCATTGCCCCCACCCCCCTCTCCTCCTCTTTTACACTGCTGCTACTCTCTGTTGTTATCATCTATGCATAGTCACTTTAATAACTCTACCTTCATGTACATATTACCTCAACTAACCGGTGCCCCTGCACATTGAATATGTTCCAGCAACCCCCTCTATATAGTCTCGCTATTGTTATTTTAATGCTGCTCTTTAATTACTTGTTACTTTTATTACTTATTCTTATCCGTTTTTATTTTAAACTGCATTGTTGGTTAGGGGCTCGTAAGTAAGCATTTCACTGTAAGGTCTACTGTCACGACTTCCGCCAAAGTCGGCTCCTCTCCTTGTTCGGGCGGCGTTCGGCGGTCGACGTCACCGGTCTTCTGGCCGTCGCCTCTCCCCTTTTCATTGTTCCATGTGTTTTGTCTTGTTTCCCCGCACACCTGGTTTACATTCCCTAATCACACTACATATATATTCCCTCTGTTCCCCCCATGTCTTTGTGGAATTGTTTTGTTACGTTTTTTGTGTGACGAGCCAGGCTGGTTTTTCCCCGGGTACCGTGTTTAACCCGAAGTAGGTTTAATTGTTAAACATTTGCATCATTGTGACTGCATTTCGCTACACTCGCATTAACATCTGCTAACCATGTGTATGTGACAAATAAAATTTGATTTTATTTGTCGTACTTTTCACTTCTGCCATTGGCTGGAGGTTTTTTGACGCAGTTGCGTCCGTCTGTTGTTGCTTCTGCCAAATAAAGTGTGAGCCTGATCACAACTCTCTGCTCACCTGCACCTGACTTCTATACCAGTAGCGCACAACCTGACATCAACACCTGTTGTATTCCGCGCATGTGACTAATAACATTTGATTTGATTCCATCAAGGTCTTCACTAGATGAGATCGTGGTGTAGGCACACAATCAGATTGAGCAAAAAATGTATATACAGTACCAGTCAAAAGTTTGGACACACCTACTCATTCAATAGTTTTTCTTCATTTTTACTATTTTCTACATTGTAGAATAATAGTGAAGACATCAAAACAATTAACTAACACATATGGAATCATGTGGTGACCAATAAGTGTTAAACAAATCATCATACTGTATATTTTATAGTTTAGATTCTTCAAAGTAGCCACACTTTGCCTTGATGACAGCTTTGCACACTCTTGGCATTCTCTCAAACAGCTTCATGAGGTCACCTGGAATGCATTTCAATTAACAGGTGTGCCTTGTTAAAAGTTCATATGTGGAATTTCCTTCTTATTGCGTTTGAGCCAATCAGTTGTGTTGTGACAAGGTAGGGGTGGTATACAGAAGATAGTTCATATTATGGCAAGAACAGCTCAAATAAGCAAAGAGAAACGACAGTCCATCATTACTTTAACACATGAAGGTCAGTCAATGCAGAAAATTTCAAGAACTTTGAAAAATCTGTTTGAAGAATCTGATTTGTTTAACACTTTTTGGGTTACTTCCATATCTGTAATTTCATAGTTTTGATGTCGTCACTATTATTCTACAATGTAGAAAATGGAAAAAATAAAGAAAAACCCTGGAATAAGAAGGTGTGTCCAAACTTTGACTGCTACTGTATATACAGTATATGTTTTATTTAATTTGTTTATGCTTTATTTGTCAGTGTTCCAAACGGAACATTATGTGTATTTTTACTTAAGCACAGCACATGACTTGGCAAGGAGCTCACAGGAACTGAATACCGGCACCTCAAAAGTTCCTCTGCTTGAGCTCCTGCAGCTCCTTTTGAATATTAGCACAAAACTATTAAGGAGATTCTGCACCTAAAAATATACTGTACCTGCACCCAAAATGAGTACCGACACCTATTTCAGTCCAAGTCACTGGCCTCAACATACACCATCAGATAGAATTCGGAACAAGCAGTAGGGAGGGGGTGGGACAATGAAAGAAATATACGTATATTGACAATAATACTACTAATAATAATACCTTTTACTTGGTAGATGCCATTCAGGACATTCAAGGATATCTTACATAAATTGTAGTGCTGTAAATGAAATCAATTTAATTCATGCCTATGTAATGAATTTGAATTATGCTTGATTATTTATCGGGAAAAAACTATAAAAACGAATGGTAAAAAAATAACAATCAGCTTATCAATTTCTAATTATTGGGAGGTTTCAAGCGCGTGTCACATAGCACTGATACCATGTACAATAAACAGTAGCTATCGCTGTATAGGCTAGAGTACACTGTGTACGTTACTCACCGTTAGCTAGCTAGCTATGACTCACTAGCCAACTTGGCTAGCAAAAACAAGTCAAATGGCCAAACGAAGCTCACTGTTCAATTTTTTTTAAGAGACTGTCTACAGAAGAGGATGTTGGAGAATTTGCGAAGTTATTTGATATCAGTGATTTTGCCATGAAGGGCCTCCTGTCCCCTGATTGCATTGATCTAATCGAGGGCCTTAAATATAGTTTCAGTACATTCAGAAACAATGATCAGCACTATAACACTGTTTTTATTCAACACTTTCAGAAATCATGAAACACGCTCCTGTACTTCATCTCGCACTCTCTCCCTTCCTCTGCTGAAACATGACCATCAGTCCAGTGAAATAAAAAATTAAGTTATTTCAGTTTCTGCTCCGATAATAGGCTACAACAACTGACCTCTGACCAGTGTTATCGTATAGCCTAGCTACAACAACTTACCTCTGACCAGTGTTATTATATAGCCTAGCTTGAGACTTGAGTTTAAAAAAATAAGGAACTCTACGTTATTTATAATAAGTGGTAGGCCGACATGGAGAAAATCAAACCTTTCTAAGAAAAGGTTGATGACCATTGTTCTAGTCTACAGTATAAGCAATGTGATTATTACTGTTGTATTAGGGCATATGTTCTAGTCTCATAGTCTATTAATTATAGGCCTATGATTTATTATGTGTAGGTCTATGTGAGTTGCATTTTAAATGCAAGAGTCATGAATGTTTGGTCTATTTGGTCTGTAATGTGAAATCATATTAGATGGTTTGTTGAGTGCGATCGATTACAGTAGGGTATAGGGTAGGCTTTAATGATAATTTTATGATGATTTGAGGGCCCAAATTTTGGCCAACCTACATTTTTGCTGGCCCTGCCATCAATGGATTTCTGCCTACGCCACTGGTTGAGATGCTCGTTATAGGTTTAGATATCAAACACCACTGCGGCCCTCTGCAATCATCTGAATGACCCTGAGTCATCCAAGGTTTGACGTCTTGATCGCTAGCCTTTATCCATGGAGAGGTCATACAGACGGACGTCACTCAATCTAGATGGGCTGGAGGCTCTGCTTGATTTTGTAAATTCATTTATATGTATCTTACGTATGGGTTCATATATATATATATATATATATAAATCCCTCCTCCTTCTACATATAGTTCCAAATTGCCCAGTAATACTGTGATAATACAGTAGTAATACTGTGATAATACTGTAGTAGTACAGTGATAATACTGTAGAGTTCAGTCTCCATACAGTACACTACAATGGAGTCTCCATACAGTACACTACAATACAGTCTCCATACAGTACACTACAATACAATCTCCATACAGTACACTACAATACAGTATTCATACAGTACACTACAATACAGTATCCAAACAGTACACAACCATACAGTCTCCATACAGTACACTACAATACAGTCTCCATAATGTACACTACAATACAGTCTCCATACAGTACACTACAATACAGTCTCCATACAGTACACTACAATACAGTCTCCATAATGTACACTACAATACAGTCTCCATACAGTGCACTACAATACAGTCTCCATAATGTACACTACATTACAGTCTCCATACAGTGCACTACAATACAGTCTCCATAATGTACACTACCATACAGTCTCCATACAGTACACTACAATGCCGTCTCCATACAGTACATGCTACTCCCTTGAAATGGGATGACATGCCACCTCAGCAATTCTATCTCTATCCTACCCTTCAACTGAGCCCTGGTCATAATGAGAGAGCTAGAGAGAGAGAACGAGAGCGTGACCTCCCTCCACTGTCTGTTGACGTCCTGACCCTTAGCTCCTCCTGCCTGGCTTGTAACAATGACAGATTATTATTGGAGTCCATTTACTGGCCATCAGCCTCTCACCTCCCACACCCCTCACACCATACCAGGACCAGAGAGAGAGAGTGTGTGTATCCGTATCCGAATATGTGTGTGTGTGCATCCTTATCCTTGTGTGTATGTGTGTATATCCATGTTTGTGTGTGAGTGTGTTAGCAGCTGACATGTGATGAGGCGCCTCAGGAGGTGAGGGTGGATGATGTGGGTGTTAGCAGCTGACATGTGATGATGCGCTTCATGAGGTGAGGGTGGATGATGTGGGTGTTAGCAGCTGACATGTGATGATGCGCTTCATGAGGTGAGGGTGGATGATGTGGGTGTTAGCAGCTGACATGTGATGATGCGCTTCATGAGGTGAGGGTGGATGATGTGGGTGTTAGCAGCTGACGTGATGAGGCGCCTCAGAAGGTGAGGGTGGATGATGTGGGTGTTAGCAGCTGACATGTGATGAGGTGAGGGTGGATGATGTGGGTGTTAGCAGCTGACGTGATGAAGTGCCTCAGGAGGTAGGGTGGATGATGTGGGTGTTAGCAGCTGACATGTGATGAGGTGCCTCAGGAGGTAAGGGTGGATGATGTGGGTGTTAGCAGCTGACATGTGAGGAGGCGCCTCAGGAGGTGAGGGTGGATGATGTGGGTGTTAGCAGCTGACATGTGAGGAGGCGCCTCAGGAGGTGAGGGTGGATGATGTGGGTGTTAGCAGCTGACATGTGATGAGGCGCCTCAGGAGGTGAGGGTGGATGATGTGGGTGTTAGCAGCTGACATGTGATGAGGCGCCTCAGGAGGTGAGGGTGGATGATGTGGGTGTTAGCAGCTGACATGTGATGAGGCGCCTCAGGAGGTGAGGGTGGACGATGTAAAGACCTCACCCGTTCACCTTGATCCCCTGCTCGTCAGAGAGTTGAAGCCCACCGGTTACACCAAAATCTGCTGTGGAACATTGTTCAGTGTGAGCTACACTACGTTGGGCAAGACAAAAAAACAAACAAGAAAGACAGTCATTTAAAACTTCTTATGGTATAGGGGACGGTTGCGTCCCACTTGGGCAAAAAACAGGGAAAATGCAGCGCGGCAAATATTTTTTTAATATATAAAAATCTAACTTTCATTAAATCACACATGTAAGATACTAAATTAAAGCTACACTCGTTGTGAATCCAGCCAACATGTCAGATTTTAAAAAGGTGAAAGTATAAGACGCTATTATTCGGTGAAAGTATAAGACGCTATTATCTGATGATAGCACAATAGTAAACAAAGAGGTTAGCATATTTCAACCCTGCAGGCGCTACACAAAACGCAGAAATAAAATATAAAACATGTATTATCTTTGACGAGCTTCTTTTGTTGGCACTCCAATATGTCCATAAACATCACAATTGGTCCTTTTGTTCGATTAATTCCGTCCATATATATCCAAATGTCAATTTATAAAGCGCGTTTGATCCAGAAAAAAACAGCTTCCAAAAAACACAACGTCACTACAAAACATTTCAAAAGTTGCAATAAAAACTTTGCTAAAATGTTTCAAACTACTTTTGTAATACAACTTTAGGTATTTTTAAACGTTAATAATCGATAAAATTGTAGATGGGTCTATCTGTGTTCAATACAGGAAGACAACAAACCATGCTACTTTTCATGTCTTGCGCACTCTCAACAGTGTTACCCAGTACCTAGATGGCCTACTTCTTCATTGGACAAATTAATAACCTCAACCAAATTCCAAAGACTGGTGACATCCAGTGGAAGCGGTAGGAAATGTATACCAGTTCCGAAGAAATATCGTTTGCCAACGAGAACTCACTGAACAGACAGAGACCTAAAGAAAAAAAGATTCTGAACGGTTAGTCCTCAGGGTTTTGCCTGCTACATAAGTTCTGTTATACTCACAGACATGATTCAAACAGTTTTAGAAACCTCAGAGTGTTGAAATTGGGCACGCTATTTATCCAAAAGTGAAAATGCTGCCCCCTATCCCAAAGAGGTTTTTAATGTGAGGGGCTCAGCGATGTTAGGATTTTGAAAGTCATGTAGTGCACTGTACGCCTGGCATACGTTGCAGTCCCGAAGCTAGTCATGATGGTGATGATGATGGTGGTGATTATAGTTATGGTCATCATGAGGGTGATGATGAAGTTATATTTAATTTGAGGGAGAATTTAAGATGTTAAATTCTGTTGCATGGTGCATCATAGCTTTGTTGTATAGCGTGTACGATCTGACATTTATACATACTTTGTATGTTACATTATACATACTAGCCAGAGACATAGGCTTACTTGTTAAGTCTATCTCTGTCATGAGAAACACACACACACACACACCGTTTATTTTCTTGAAGTGGACATGGAGAGAGGATGGAGAAGCTGATTAAGCCATGAGATGCCCTTGACATTTCCAGGCATCTCATGGCGGGTCTGTAAGACGGTAGAACCGCATTATTATATTGGATCTCCCTTGAATTCAGACGGGGGATTTTTGCCTCTCCCAACCTCCCTATATCTGTCTCTCCCTCTCTCTTTCTCTCTGTCTCACTCACTCACTCCCTCTTTCTTTCTTTCTTTCTCTCTTTCTCTCTCTCCCTCTCCAACTTTCTTTCTCTCCCTCTTTCCTTCCCCTGCTCTCGGTGTCATTGGAACAGGCTCTCGTGTAAATCTGCTGGCGCAGACTGTAATGCTCCCAAGGAGAAAGACAAGACAGAATCAAATGGTCAGGTATCCTTGGGTTTTCTCCGCTCCCGAGGGGAGGGGGTCGGATGACGTACTCTACAAAATAGAGGGAGGCAGGATGGGGAGGAATGCAGGGAAGGAGGCAGGTGGGGAGGGAGGCAGGCAGAAAGGCAGACAGGCGTAGGTGCAGATGGACGGAGGGACGAACATTCAGACAGGAGTTCCGCAATTGCACGCCACTCCATCTTCTACCCTCATCTTGCTTTCCTCTCTCCTCCTCACTCTCCCTAACCACTCCTCTCTCTCTCTCTCTCTTTCAAGGGGAGTCAAGGGTGGATTAATGAGGCATAGACATCAGATGATGATAAGTGCTTGAAAGTTGTTTATTTTGTACAAATTGCAGTTATTCAGCACACTACCAACATATTTTCTTTGGTGAGTAGCAAAAGTATATGTTAAATTCAGTCACTAAACAAATTGGTCAATCATTTTGTCAATCTAGTTTTGCACTGAACCATGTAGGGCGTTAATGTACAATAATGCACTGGACCAGCGCAAGGCCTGACATAACGTTCCTCTGACTGACTCACACTCTACAATACTGTACCAAGGCACATATACTACTTCCGGCGCCGAAAGAGATGGCCGCCTCGCTTCGCGTTCCTAGGAAACTATGCAGTTTTTTGTTTTTTTACGTGTTATTTCTTACATTAGTACCCCAGGTCATCTTAGGTTTCATTACATACAGTCGAGAAGAACTACTGAATATAAGATCAGTGTCAACTCACCATCAGTACGACCAAGAATATGCTTTTCGCGACGCGGATCCTGTGCTCTGCCTTACAAACAGGACAACGGAGTGGATCCCATGCAGCGACCCAAAAAAACGACTCCGAAAAAGAGGGAAACGAGGCGGTCTTCTGGTCAGACTCCGGAGACGGGCACACCGTGCACCATTCCCTAGCATTCTTCTTGCCAATGTCCAGTCTCTTGACAACAAGGTTGATGAAATCCGAGCAAGGGTAGCATTCCAGAGGGACATCAGAGACTGTAACGTTCTTTGCTTCACGGAAACGTGGCTTACTGGAGAGACGCTATCCGAAGCGGTGCAGCCAACAGGTTTCTCCACGCATCGCGCAGACAGAAACAAACATCTTTCTGGTAAGAAGTGGGGCGGGGGCGTATGCCTTATGACTAACGTGACATGGTGTGATGAAAGAAACATACAGGAACTCAAATCCTTCTGTTCACCTGATTTAGAATTCCTCACAATCAAATGTAGACCGCATTATCTACCAAGAGAATTCTCTTCGATTATAATCACAGCCGTATATATCCCCCCCCCAAGCAGACACATCGTTGGCTCTGAATGAACTTTATTTGACTCTTTGCAAACTGGAAACCATTTATCCGGAGGCTGCATTCATTGTAGCTGGGGATTTTAACAAGGCTAATCTGAAAACAAAACTCCCCAAATTTTATCAGCATATCGATTGCGCAACCAGGGGTGGAAAGACCTTGGATCATTGTTACTCTAACTTCCGCGACGCATATAAGGCCCTGCCCCGCCCCCCTTTCGGAAAAGCTGACCACGACTCCATTTTGTTGATCCCTGCCTACAGACAGAAACTAAAACAAGAGGCTCCCACGCTGAGGTCTGTCCAACGCTGGTCCGACCAAGCTGACTCCACACTCCAAGACTGCTTCCATCACGTGGACTGGGACATGTTTCGTATTGCGTCAGACAACAACATTGACGAATACGCTGATTCGGTGTGCGAGTTCATTAGAACGTGCGTTGAAGATGTCGTTCCCATAGCAACGATTAAAACATTCCCTAACCAGAAACCGTGGATTGATGGCAGCATTCGCGTGAAACTGAAAGCGCGAACCACTGCTTTTAATCAGGGCAAGGTGTCTGGTCTCCGCAAGGCTATCAAACAAGCTAAGCGTCAGTACAGAGACAAAGTAGAATCTCAATTCAACGGCTCAGACACAAGAGGCATGTGGCAGGGTCTACAGTCAATCACGGACTATAGGAAGAAATCCAGCCCAGTCACGGACCAGGATGTCCTGCTCCCAGGCAGACTAAATAACTTTTTTGCCCGCTTTGAGGACAATACAGTGCCACTGACACGGCCTGCAACGAAAACTTGCGGTCTCTCCTTCACTGCAGCCGAGGTGAGTAAGAGATTTAAACGTGTTAACCCTCGCAAGGCTGCAGGCCCAGACGGCATCCCCAGCCGCGCCCTCAGAGCATGCGCAGACCAGCTGGCCGGTGTGTTTACGGACATATTCAATCAATCCCTATACCAGTCTGCTGTTCCCACATGCTTCAAGAGGGCCACCATTGTTCCTGTTCCCAAGAAAGCTAAGGTAATTGAGCTAAACGACTACCGCCCCGTAGCACTCACTTCCGTCATCATGAAGTGCTTTGAGAGACTAGTCAAGGACCATATCACCTCCACCCTACCTGACACCCTAGACCCACTCCAATTTGCTTACCGCCCAAATAGGTCCACAGACGATGCAATCTCAACCACACTGCACACTGCCCTAACCCATCTGGACAAGAGGAATACCTATGTGAGAATGCTGTTCATTGACTACAGCTCGGCATTCAACACCATAGTACCCTCCAAGCTCGTCATCAAGCTCGAGACCCTGGGTCTCGACCCCGCCCTGTGCAACTGGGTACTGGACTTCCTGACGGGCCGCCCCCAGGTGGTGAGGGTAGGCAACAACATCTCCTCCCCGCTGATCCTCAACACTGGGGCCCCAAAAGGGTGCGTTCTGAGCCCTCTCCTGTACTCCCTGTTCACCCACGACTGCGTGGCCACGCACGCCTCCAACTCAATCATCAAGTTTGCGGACGACACAACAGTGGTAGGCTTGATTACCAACAACGACGAGACGGCCTACAGGGAGGAGGTGAGGGCCCTCGGAGTGTGGTGTCAGGAAAATAACCTCACACTCAACGTCAACAAAACTAAGGAGATGATTGTGGACTTCAGGAAACAGCAGAGGGAACACCCCCCTATCCACATCGATGGAACAGTAGTGGAGAGGGTAGCAAGTTTTAAGTTCCTCGGCATACACATCACAGACAAACTGAATTGGTCCACTCACACAGACAGCATTGTGAAGAAGGCGCAGCAGCGCCTCTTCAACCTCAGGAGGCTGAAGAAATTTGGCTTGTCACCAAAAGCACTCACAAACTTCTACAGATGCACAATCGAGAGCATCCTGGCGGGCTGTATCACCGCCTGGTACGGCAACTGCTCCGCCCTCAACCGTAAGGCTCTCCAGAGGGTAGTGAGGTCTGCACAACGCATCACCGGGGGCAAACTACCTACCCTCCAGGACACCTACACCACCCGATGTCACAGGAAGGCCATAAAGATCATCAAGGACATCAACCACCCGAGCCACTGCCTGTTCACCCCGCTATCATCCAGAAGGCGAGGTCAGTACAGGTGCATCAAAGCTGGGACCGAGAGACTGAAAAACAGCTTCTATCTCAAGGCCATCAGACTGTTAAACAGCCACCACTAACATTGAGTGGCTGCTGCCAACACACTGACACTGACTCAACTCCAGCCACTTTAATAATGGGAATTGATGGGAAATGATGTAAATATATCACTAGCCACTTTAAACAATGCTACCTTATATAATGTTACTTACCCTACATTATTCATCTCATATGCATACGTATATACTGTACTCTATATCATCGACTGTATCCTTATGTAATACATGTATCACTAGCCACTTTAACTATGCCACTTTGTTTACATACTCATCTCATATGTATATACTGTACTCGATACCATCTACTGTATCTGCCTATGCTGCTCTGTACCATCACTCATTCATATATCCTTATGTACATATTCTTTATCCCCTCACACTGTGTACAAGACAGTAGTTTTGGAATTGTTAGTTAGATTACTTGTTGGTTATTACTGCATTGTCGGAACTAGAAGCACAAGCATTTCGCTACACTCGCATTAACATCTGCTAACCATGTGTATGTGACAAATAAAATTTGATTTGATTTGATTTGATTTATTGTTAAATCAGACAGGCAAACCAACTACCTTAATGGGTTTCATATTAAGCCTTTATGCAACTGAGAACATATTCATCTCAGTTTGTTAGTGAAATGTAATAAATAAATCAGACACACACACACACACACACACACACACACACAAAGCTATAATACACAATATTGTTTTATTTAATTCTATATTTCGACCACTGTGGGTCTTGGCCAGACCTGAAACTTTGGCTTTGCTGCATTAAAACTCTGGAGGCAAAATCCAAACTGTCTCTTCATATTCTCTGTTCCTTCCGCATTAGACCAGAGGCCTGAAGGCTCTGTCGTGCACTGAGGGTGTACAGAGAGTACGGGGAACGGGGATAAGGTTTGTGTTGAGGGGTGTTGGGGCGTAAAGTGTCACTCTGATATAGGACATGTCTGGTAGAGAGAGGGGTAGAGAGGGAGTGAGAGAGGTAGAGAGGGTTAGATAGGGGTAAAGAGGGTTACAGAGGGTTAGAGAGGGGTGGAGAGGGGTAGAGAGGGTTAGAGAGGGGTAGAGAGAGAGCTAGAGGGGTAGAGAGAGAGAGCTAGAGGGGTAGAGAGAGAGAGAGCTAGAGGGGTAGAGAGGGAGATAGAGGGGTATAGAGGGAGATAGAGGGAGCCAGAGGGGTAGAGAAGGGTAGAGAAGGGTAGAGAGGGGTAGAGAGGGAGATAGAGGGGTAAAGAGTGTTAAAGAGGGTTAGAGAGGGGTGGAGAGTGGTAGAGAGGGTTAGAGAGGGGTAGAGAGGGAGCTAGAGGGGTAGAGAGGGAGATAGAGGGGTAGAGAGGGAGATAGAGAGGGAGCTAGAGGGGTAGAGAGGGAGCTAGAGTGGTAGAGAGGAAGATAGAGGGGTAGAGGAGAGGAGGAGAGGCCTGATGTGAGTGACAACTGCCTCACACTCTTCCACTTCCTTCTCCCCCTCAGTGAAGGCCCTGTGCTGTCTGTATCCTAAAGTCTCCTAGAGTCAACAGCACACACAGTGTGTGGTACTATGACTGTGGAGCCTCCGTGGACAGGCCTATAGCCCTCAAACTCAACCTGCAATTCATTATCAGGTAGAACAGAAAACCACTCCTCATAGGGTTAGAGTTGAATACCCCTGGCCTATAGTATCCATCATGGACTGCCCTGGTTGTATGATGGGCATCCTGTGGTGACAACAGTTCTGAAAAGAGAGATGTGTTACATATAAAAATGCCATTTGGCAGACACCCTTTATCCACACAGTAGTGTGTGCATACCTTTTTTTATATGCATGGCCCCCAGTGGGAATTTAACCCACGACCTGGGGGGTGCAAGTGCCGTGCTCTACCAACTAAGCCACACAGGACCACAGGTGCTGTTAGATAATCGTGAGAGAAGGATAGTGGCAGGAATGAACGATGTACGAAACACCTCTATTTTTTTGTCCTGCAGTCTGCTATGAGCTGTGTAGTTCTAGCAACATATCTTTGGCTGTATCTCAAATCAAATCATTAAAGATCTGATTTTATTTGTCACATTCACTGAATATAGCAGGTGTAGACTTTACCATGAAATACTTACTTACGAGCCCTTTCTCAACAATGCAGAGTTAAAAAATAAGTACAATAACTGAGTAACTCAAGAGTAATACAATATACCGGAATGAAGCTATGTACAGGGAGTACCACTACCATATCAATGTGCAGGGAGGGGTAAGAGGTATTTGAGGTAGAAATCAGTGGGGGAGGACGATTATTTTTTTAATGAACATGGCCTTATTTCTATTACAGCATATTGGATGACTGTCATTCATATTCCATTCACCCAGCTCAATATAACATGGATAGGTTAAGGCAACTACAGGATACTTCCTATACCCATCATGAGGTTGCTACAACCTAGCCAAGAATGAAAGTTTACAACATAGGTGCAAAGGTCGAGAGAAATGTATGTAATCAAGGTGACAGACGTTGACACATTCAATACCGACTTGCACACTTGTGCCTGCATCTAGCTGGTCTAGGGTGTAATCATTAGTCCAACAGTTGCAAACATGAGTTTCTATTGGACAAATTCAGGTATGTTTATCCCCCATTTTGTTCCGTTTGCTTCCGTTTAAGAAATGTTTTTCAACAGAATCAGCGGAATGAAAACACCCCTGATCACAATCAAACACAGTTCACTTTCATAGCAGCCACATACGTACAGCATGATCCCTTTGATCGCTGTAGAATTCCTTCTCGCGTCTACACGCTTTCCTCCTCTCACCTTTTCCCTTTGCTTGTGGACTTCAGTGCACAACACATCAGCTGTCTGTGACCAAGTGGAAAAAAATACTTTCCAAGCCAAATCTTCACATCATAACCTCTAACTACTACATTACTGCCTACATCGTTGTCACCATATTATAATGTCATAGTAAGCATAGCTACTATAACTAATGCATTAGTAAACCCGCTATAATCCCCAAGTCTAGAACAGACTATGGGAGGTACTACAGTACACAGAGACATGACTAACTCTATTCCACATCAAGTAACTGATGCAAGCAGTAAAATTAGATTAAAAAACATATAAAATATATCTTATGGAACAGCGGGGACTGTGAAGCAACACAAACATAGGCACAGACATATGCATACACACATACGCACTATACACACACGTACACATTAATTTTGTGTTGTAGATATGTGGTAGTGGAGTAAGGACGTGATGGCACACACTTAGTGTCTTGTGAAATCTGTTATGAATGTATTGTAATGTTTAAAAAATGGTATAACTGCCTTATTTTAGCTGGACCCCATTAGCAGCATAACAAATACAATAATACGGTCACGCAGTACAGTGTACAGTCAGCAAGGAGTTTAGCAGTTACAGTTTAGCAGTGGCAATAAATTAATAAGACCAAAAGCTTACCTTGACTTGGAAGAGTTCCAGTGATCGATAGCCATAGACAGCTAGCTAACTGGCTAGCTGCAGTCGCTAGCTAAGTAAGTGAAAGTGAAAAAAATAAGAAATATAGCGAGATCTCTCTCTTGCTCTCTCTCTCTCTCGCACTTCTCCTTGATTTTTGAAGAACTTCATTTGCTCAAAACTGTTCAACGATTGTCTTTCTATTCACCACATGTTATGCACTGCAGTGCTACTAGCTAGCTGTAGCTTATGCTTTCAGTACTAGATTAAGAGGTCTGATAGGTTGGAGGACATCCTCCAGAAGTTGCATTAATTACTGTGTAAGTCTATGGAAAGGGGTGAGAATAATGAGCCTTCTAGGTTTTGTATTGAAGCAAATGTACCCAGAGGAAGACGGAAACTAGCTGTCCTCCAGCTACACCATGGTGACCATTGCAAAATAGTGTGTTTTAATCAATTATTTGTTGATGTGAATACAGTGCCTTGCGAAAGTATTCGGACCCCTTGAACTTTGCGACCTTTTTCCACATTTCAGGCTTCAAACATAAAGATATAAAACTGTATTTTTTTGTGAAGAATCAACAACAAGTGGGACACAATCATGAAGTGGAACGACATTTATTGGATATTTAAAACTTTTTTAACAAATCAAAAACTGAAGAATTGGGCGTGCAAAATTATTCAGCCGCTTTACTTTCAGTGCAGCAAACTCTCTCCAGAAGTTCAGTGAATGATCCAATGTTGACCTAAATGACTAATGATGATAAATACAATCCACCTGTGTGTAATCAAGTCTCCGTATAAATGCACCTGCACTGTGATAGTCTCAGAGGTCCGTTAAAAGCGCAGAGAGCATCATGAAGAACAAGGAACACACCAGGCAGATCCGAGATACTGTTGTGAAGAAGTTTAAAGCCGGATTTGGCTACAAAAATATTTTCCAAGCTTTAAACATCCCAAGGAGCACTGTGCAAGCGATAATATTGAAATGGAAGAAGTATCAGACCACTGCAAATCTACCAAGACCTGTCCGTCCCTCTAACCTTTCAGCTCATACAAGGAGAAGACTGATCAGAGATGCAGCCAAGAGGCCCATGATCACTCTGGATGAACTGCAGAGATCTACAGCTGAGGTGGGAGACTCTGTCCATAGGACAACAATCAGTCGTATATTGCACAAATCTGGCCTTTATGGAAGAGTGGCAAGAAGAAAGCCATTTCTTAAAGATATACATAAAAAGTGTTGTTTAAAGTTTGCCACAAGCCACCTGGGAGACACACCAAACATGTGGAAGAAGGTGCTCTGGTCAGATGAAACCAAAATTGAACTTTTTGGCAACAATGCAAAACGTTATGTTTGGCGTAAAAGCAACACAGCTGAACACACCATCCCCACTGTCAAACATGGTGGTGGCAGCATCATGGTTTGGGCCTGCTTTTCTTCAGCAGGGACAGGGAAGATGGTTAAAATTGATGGGAAGATGGATGGAGCCAAATACAGGACCATTCTGGAAGAAAACCTGATGGAGTCTGCAAAAGACCTGAGACTGGGACGGAGATTTGTCTTCCAACAAGACAATGATCCAAAACATAAAGCTAAATCTACAATGGAATGGTTCAAAAATAAACATATCCAGGTGTTAGAATGGCCAAGTCAAAGACCAGACCTGAATCCAATCGAGAATCTGTGGAAAGAACTGAAAACTGCTGTTCACAAATGCTCTCCATCCAACCTCACTGAGCTCGAGCTGTTTTGCAAGGAGGAATGGGAAAAAATGTCAGTCTCTCAATGTGCAAAACTGATAGAGACATACCCCAAGCGACTTACAGCTGTAATCGCAGCAAAAGGTGGCGCTACAAAGTATTAACTTAAGGGGGCTGAATAATTTTGCACGCCCAATTTTTCAGTTTTTGATTTGTTAAAAAAGTTTGAAATATCAAATAAATGTCGTTCCACTTCATGATTGTGTCCCACTTGTTGTTGATTCTACACAAAAAATACAGTTTTATATCTTTATGTTTGAAGCCTGAAATGTGGCAAAAGGTCGCAAAGTTCAAGGGGGCCGAATACTTTCGCAAGGCACTGTATATATAGTATAGTTTTATCTAAAAATGATAATTCACTGAGCATGATGGTCCTCCCCTTCCTCCTCTAAGGAGCTTCCACTGGTAAATGTGTATATATAGGCAGAGTATAGATAATAAATAGAGTAAAAAAGGAACAGAGTGTACATGAGTGTGTAAGTATGCATGAATGTGTGTGTGCATGTAATGTGTGTGTGTGTAGTGTATGTGTGTATGTGTGTGTGTGTGTGGGGGGGGGGGTACTGTGTGAGAGTGTGGGTAGAGTCTTGTGAGTGTGCATTGGGTTAGCACAACATAGGGTCATTGCAGATGGTCTGCTTAAGCATTTGATTAACTATTTAGTATTCTTGTGGCTTGGGGGTAGAAGCTGTCTTAGAGCCTGTTGGTCCGAGAGATGATACTCCGGTACCGCTTGCCACACGGTAGCAGGTAGAACAGTCTATGGCTTGGGTGGCTGAAATCTTTGGCAATTTTTTGGGCCTTCCTCTGACACCACCTGATATAGAGGTCCTGGATGGCAGGGCGCTTGGCCCAAGTGATGTACTAGGCCATCTGCACCACCCTCTGTAGCATATTGCGGATGAGGGCGGTGCAGTTGTCATACCAAGCCAGTCAAGATGGTGCAGCTGTAGAATTGTTTGAGGATCTGAGGGCCCATGCCAAATGTTTTCAGCCTCCTGAGGGGGAAGAGGCACTGCCATACCCTCTTCCCGACTGTGCAGGTGTGTGTGGACCATGTTAAGTCCTTTGTGATGTGGACACCAAGAAACTTGAAACTTGACCCACTCCACCCCTTGTTTCCTGTAGTCCACAATCAGCTCCTTGGTTTTACTGACATTGAGGGAGAGGTTGTTGTTCTGGCACCACACTGCCAGGTCTCTGACATACTCCCTGAAGGCTGTCTCATCACTGTATGTGATCAGGCCTACCACTGTCTTGTCATGAGGAAACTTTATTATGGTGTTGGAGTCATGTTTGGCCATGCAGTCGTAAGTGAACAGGGAGTACAGGAGGGGACTAAGCACACACCCGTGAGGGGCCACCGTGTTGAGGGTCAGCGTGGCAAAGGTGTTGTTGCCTACCCTCAGCACCTGGGGGCGGCCCTTCAGGAAGTCCTGGATCCAGTTGCAGATTGAGATGTTCAGTCCCAGGGTCCCGAGCTTGGTGATGAGCTTGGGTGGGACTATAGTGTTGAACACTGAGCTGTAGTCAATGAACAGTATTCTCACATAGGTGTTCCTCTTGTCCAGGTGGGAGAGAGCAGTGTTAAGTGCAATTGAGATTGCACCATCTGTGGGTCTGTTGGAGCGGTATGTAAATTGGAGTGTGTCCAGGGTGTTGATGATGTTGATGTATGCCATGACCAGCCTTTCAAAGCACTTCATGATTTCAGTTGTGAATGCTACGGGATGATAATCATTTAGGCAGGTTATCTTGGAGTTCTTGGGAACAGGGACAATGGTGGTCATCTTGAAACATGTTGGGATTACCGACTTGGACAAGGAGAGGTTGCAAATGTCAGTGAAGACACTTACCAGCTAGTCTGAGCATGCTCTGAGAACGCTCCCTGCCCTTGCAAGTGGTAACCGGTTTAAAAGTCTTACACACAGAGAGCGATACCACACAGTCGTCTAGAACATCAGGGGCTCTCATGCGTGACTCACTGTTATTTATCTTGAAGCGAGCAAAGAAGGCATTTAGTTTGTTAGGGAGGTCTGTGTCACCGAGATACTCATGACTGGGTTTCCCTTTGTTTCTGTAATCGTCCGCAAGCCCTGCCACATCCGACAAGCATCTGAGCCGTTGTAGTCTGATTCAATTTTAGCCCTTTTCATGTTTGATGGCTCCTCGGAGGTTGTAGCGGGATTTCTTGTATGTGTCTATGTGTCCCGTTCCTTGATAATCCATGGTTTTTGATTTAGGTATGTATGTATGGTAACTGTGGGGACGATGTTGTTGATGCACTTATTGAGGAAGCCTCAATGCTATCGGATTAATCCCAGAACATATCCCCGTCTGAACCACCAAAACAGTCTTGTAGCCTCACGTCCTCTTTATCGGACAACTTCCATACTGAGCACATCACTGGTACTTCCTGTTTTAGTTTTTGTTTGTAAACAGGAAGCAAGAGGATAGTGTTGTGGTCTGAATACTCCCAATATTCTTTACATGGTGTCCTTTCCTGCCCTCATCTTTTGTCCCGGATATACTGGATATATATCTCCACCATATTCCTGTAACCTATCCAGTGCTTACAGCAGTGGGCATTAAGGAAAGGAGATGGCAAGTGGATACTAGGAACACAGCTCCGGCCCACTGTGTCTTCTCCTCTCTCTGGCTGGAGGGAGGATGGAGGGAGAGGGGCTGGTCGAAGCTATTCCATGGCCTACTGAGATGGGGGAGTGGATTGGGGCCTGGAGGCGTGAGATTGGGGGTTGGGGGTTTGTGTGAGCCATGGAGCGTATACAACAGATACTTATGTACACACAATAATATCTATAGTGACAACTGACAAAGTAGTTTTGTCCATACCGGAGGGGAAGTGTGTGTGTGTGTGTGTGTGTGTGTGTGTGTGTGTGTGTGTGTGTGTGTGTGTGTGTGTGTGTGTGTGTGTGTGTGTGTGTGTGTGTGTGTGTGTGTGTGTGTGTGTGTGTGTGTGTGTGTGTGTGCGTGTGTGTGCGTGCGTGCATCTGTGTGTGTGTGTGTGTGTGTCTGTGTGTGTGTGCGTTTGTGCGTGTGTGCGGTTTGCTAAGTCCTACATTGAATATAATCTTCCCAGCTCTGCAGATTTTGCTGCGAGGCGGCAGATTCATTAGATCATTTATTTTGTTACTGTCCAGATGTAGCTTGTTTTTGGTCACAGGTCCAGGAGTGGCTGAAGAATTGCAACATTTACCTAGAACTACCGCTGCAGATAGCACTACTGGGTGATTTGAAAAGTCATAGTCAATCGATCAGTAATATAATCATTATTTTAGCAAAATGTTGTATCTTTAATCTACATTCTGTAGAAGCTATGAGAATAGAAAGGTTCAGTACTTGTGTGAAGCTTCACAGCACAGTTTAAAAATGTATGGAAAATAGAAATCCAATATGGATTGTGTTAAGAGACAGGTGGGAGGGGTTGAATGTTGGGAATAATAACAACTAATAACAACAAGGTAACTAAAACTGTAAAATATATGGGGTCTGTAAAGTGTATATAGGTTAAGAAATGTTGTCAAATAGCACAATAACAAATAGAAATCAAACTGAATGGACATCAGAATTAGAGGAAGACCAGGACTAATAACAAACAAAATATAACTATTGTAAAATAGATTGTGGCTGTAAAATGTGTTTAGTATGTATAAACAGAAGGTAGAAGCCTAAGTGTTATTGTTTATTAGTTTACTCCAATTGGGGGAGGGGTGGTAGGGTTTGCGGGGAATAATAAAGGTATATTCTAAATAAGAAGTGGTATATGTGTATATATGTATATACAGCTGAAGTCGGAAGTTTACATACACTTTAGCCAAATACATTTAAACTCAGTTTTTCACAATTCCTCACATTTAATCCTAGTAGAAATTCCCTGTCTTAAGTCAGTTAGGATCACCACTTTATTTTAAGAATGTGAAATGTCAGAATAATAGTAGAGATATTGATTTATTTCAACTTTTTCCAGTGGGTCAGAAGTTTACATACACTTACATGCACTATTTGGTAGCATTGCCTTTAAATTGTTTAACTTGGGTCAAACGTTTTGGGTAGCCTTCCACAAGCTTCCCACAATAAGTTTGGGAAATTTTGTCCCATTCCTCCTGACAGAGCTGGTGTAACTGAGTCAGGTTTGTAGGCCTCCTTGATCGCACACACTTTTTCAGTTCTGCCCACAAACTTTCTATAGGATTGAGGTCAGGGCTTTGTGATGGTCTCTCCTAAACCTTGACTTTGTTGTCTTTAGGCCATTTTGCCACAACTCTGCAAGTATGCTTGGGGTCATTGTTCATTTGGAAGACCCATTTGCGACCAAGCTTTAATTTCCTGACTGATGTCTTGAGATGTTGCTTCATGATGCCATCTATTTTGTGAAGTGCACCAGTCCCTCCTGCAGTAAAGCACCCCCACAACATGATGCTGCCATTCCCACGCTTCACAGTTGGGATGGTATTCTTTGGCTTGCAAGCCTCCCCCTTTTTTCCTCCAAACATAACGATGGTCATAATGACCAAACAGTTCTATTTTTGTTTCATCAGACCAGAGGACCAGAGGATTCTCCAAAAAGTACGATCTTTGTCCCCATGTGCAGTTGCAAACCATAGTCTGGCTTTTTTTTATGGCGGTTTTGGAGCAGTGGCTTCTTCCTTGCTGAGTGGCCTTTCAGGTTATGTAGATATAGGACTCGTTTTACTGTGGATAGAGATACTTTTGTACCTATTTCCACCAGCATCTTCACAAGGTCCTTTGCTGTTGTTCTGGGATTGATTTGCACTTTTCGCACAAAGTACGTTCATCTCTAGGGGACCGAAAGCTTCCTGAGCGGTATGATGGCTGCGTGGTCCCATGGTGTTTATACTTGCGTACTATTGTTTGTACAGATGAACGTGGTACCTTCAGGCATTTGGAAATTGCTCCCAAGGATGAACCAGACTTGTGGAGGTCTACAATTTATTTTCTGAGGTATTGGCTGATTTCTTTTGATTTCCCCATGATGTCAAGCAAAGAGGCACTGGGTTTGAAGGTAGGCCTTGGAATACATCCACAGGTACACCTCCAATTGACTCAAATTATGTCAATTAGCATGTCAAAGCCATAACATCATTTTTTCCAAGCTGTTTAAAGGCACAGTCAACTTAGTGTATGTAAACTTCTAGACCCACTGGAATTGTGATACAGTGAATTATAAGTGAAATAATCTGTCTGTAAACAATTGTTGGAAAAATTACTTGTGTCATGCACAAAGTCCTAACAGACTTGCCAAAACTGTAGTTTGTTAAATGTGTATGAGTTTTAATGAGTTTTAATGACTCCAACCTAAGTGTATGTAAACTTCCGACTTCAACTGTATATGTGTGTACATATGAATGTTTATGTGTATATATATCAATATGGGTATGTGTATGTATGTATATATACATATATATACACTACCGTTCAAAAGTTTGGGGTCACTTAGAAATTACCTTGTTTTTGAAATATATATATATTTTTTGTCTGTTAAAATTACATCAAATTGATCAGAAATACAGTGTAGACATTGTAATGTTGTAAATGACTATTGTAGCTGGAAACGGCAGAAGATTTTTTAAAGGAATATCTACATAGTTGTGCAGAGACCCATTATCAGCAACCATCACTCCTGTGTTCCAATGGCACGTTGTGTTAGCTAATCCAAGTTTATCATTTTAAAAGGCTAATTGATCATTAGAAAACCCTTTTGCAATTATGTTAGCACAGCTGAAAACTGTTGTGCTGATTAAGAAGCAGTGAATCTGGCCTTCTTTAGACTAGTTGAGTAACGGGAGCATCAGCCTTTGTGGGTTCGATTACAGGCTCAAATGGCCAGAAACAAATAACTTTCTTCTGAAATGTGTCAGTCTATTCTTGTTCTGAGAAATGAAGGCTATTCCATGTGAGACATTGCCAAGAAACTGAAGATAACGTATAACGCTGTGTACTACTCCATTCACAGAACAGCGCAAACTGTCTCTAACCAGAATAGAAAGAGGAGTGGGAGGCCCCGGTGTACAACTGAGCAAGAGGACAAGTACATTAGAGAAGTACATTCTCAACTGCAGCTTCATTAAATAGTACCCACGAAACACCAGTCTCAACGTCAACAGTGAAGAGGCGACTCCGGGATGCTGGCCTTCTAGGCAGAGTTGCAAAGAAAAAGCCATATCTCTGTCCAGTGTCTGTGTTATTTTGCCCATCTTAATCTTTTATTTTTATTGGCCAGTCTGAGATATGGATTTTTCTTTGCAATTCTGACTAGAAGGCCAGCATCCCGGAGTCGCCTCTTCACTGTTGACATTGAGACTGGTGTTTTGCGGGTTCTATGTTCTGGTCTATGGAGAGTTGTGTGGTGGAAAAACCCAAATTACATTGTCAAACAGAAGTTACTCATAACACACTAAAGACTCAGATGCTTGTCCAGGAATACAGTGTCCATATTCGGACAGCCACACATTCCCTCACAATTCCTATAAATCTCATGATGTTCTTGTGGAGAGTATGGATTCAGATTGCCTAAAGCAAACAGCCCTGTGTTAAGTAGGCATGAAATGGGAAGAAAAACGATCCGAATTGCGGTGAAACGGAGTGGTTCTATCTGACCTCGTCTAATAAGAAACACTTGATTTATTTTTTCGTTGCGCAGTTTTTCCTACAATATACAGTAATGAATACAGCTCTATTTTGTTTCATTTTTTAGGGTAATGTTGCATTCCTGCTATATTTAGAAATTCAGACAGGATATAGACAGACTATATGATTCCTCTGCTCCAATATCCATACTAGCATACCACTTAAAGTGATGGTACACTAGCATGGACATTGGAACATAGCCTGTGTCTTGGTAGGCCTGTCGGAAGTAGCCTGTGTCTTGGTAGGCCTACTGGAAGTAGCCTGTGTATTGGTAGGCCTACTGGAAGTAGCCTGTGTCTTGGTAGGACTCTTGGAAGTAGCCTGTGTAATGGTAGGCCTACTGGAAGTAGCATGTGTCTTGTTAGGCCTATTGGAAGTAGCATGTGTCTTGTTAGGTCTATTGGAAGTAGCCTGTGTCTTGTTAGGCCTATTGGAAGTAGCCTGTGAGCAACATTGTGCACTGCTGAGGTCTCTCTCAGATACTGTGTGCATATGCTGACATGTACTGACATGTACAGTATTTGTAACTAACTGATAGATGCACACACACACACACACACACTTTTGAAATGTATGTGAATGATAAGGTATTTGGTCTGTAATTTCTTTTCGTTATGTGTCGGATCCCAGTAAGACTTGCTGTCCCCATTGACCATTGGCTAATATGGATCCCAATAAAATCAAGTAAAAATCAACTTCCTGGTAAAATAAGGGGAATACAAATAGACACAGAGAGACACACACACAAAGAGAGAAAGAGAGACAGAGAGAGAGAGAGAAAGAGAGACACAGAGAGAGAGAGAGAGAGAGAGAGAGAGAGAGAGAGACACAGAGAGAGACACACAGAGAGACACAGAGAGAGACACAGAGAGAGACACACACAGAGACACACACAGAGACACACACAGAGACACACACAGAGAGAGAAAGAGAGAGAGAGACACAGAGAGAGGAAGAGAGACACACAGAGAGAGAGAGAGAGAGAGAGAGAGAGAGAGAGAGAGAGAGAGAGAGAGAGAAAGAGAGCGGTGCAGAGGATAGAGAAGAGGTAGATAAATCCCGGTCCCAAATGGTGTCGATAACACTTGTTACCACCCGTAATGAGGTCACAGACACACTGTCTAGGGCGTGATGAAGATTTATGGAGAGATAGAGGAGAAGTCACAGCACTACAGCACAGTCACTGAACTCTATTGGACTGGACTTTGGACCTGGGGGAGCAAGGTAGTGTAGTAGGGTAGAGGTATAGGGAGGCTAGTGCTGGAGTGATCATATGCTGTGTGACAATACACATATACAGACATAGACATACTTTAAGACCCAAACACACTGTACAGTATGTGTACAGTAGTATGCACATTTCCACGACCTCACACCCAGTGTGCTGTGCGCCAAATATAATGTTAAAAAACATGCACAATTCAAAACAGACACCAAACCGTTCATATTCCACTAGTACTGTTCTACTCGTGCCCACTATATTCCTTACAAGTACTTTGTATCCACGTGACTGCGCATTAATCTCAAGTTTAACTGTAACCTTGAAAAATGAGTCCCAATTTGCTTAAAAGCCTTAAAATAGACACACGTGTATTCATTCACGCGTCTGAATTAGAATTAGAACTGAGAAGTGTTCCACATAAACCCACTATGGGACCTCTTTTTAGCTGCTGCTTTCGTCCCATGTTTGTTTCTGTATTAATGTAGCCCCTTTAACTCTGTGGGTATTAGTGTGATTTTGAGTTCGGCGTCGCTCCTCATCGTGGTAACAGGGGTGCAGTTTGCGCGTTTAATTGGTTCCACTTTAATGAAGCCTCCCTTCTGGGAATTACCCAGAAACACTGTTACGTCAACAGAGGGGTAGGACACACAACTCTCAGCCAAGTGAGAAGACATGTAGTGTGTGTGTGTGTGTGTGTGTATGGTGTGTGTGTGATTGTGTGTGGTGTGTGTGTGTAAGTGTCTGGAGAGGAGAAAAAAAGACACACACATCAGACACACACACCAGGTGTGTTTACAAGTTCAGCGCAGGACACTCTTCTGTCCCAATTAACACAGTCCCAGCAGTGAGAAGTGAAGACATATGGAGCTCAGGGCACTTTGCTACTTTCCTAGTCTTCTTCTTCATTTGCTTGCCTTCTAATCTTCTGAAAAATCTATTTCAAGCTCAGCCAACTCTTCAGTTTTATTTGTGTGAATGTATACTTATCTGTCTTCAGATATCTGTGTGTGTGTGTGTGTGTGTGTGTGTGTGTGTGTGTGTGTGTGTGTGTGTGTGTGTGTGTGTGTGTGTGTGTGTGTGTGTGTGTGTGTGTGTGTGTGTGTGTGTGTGTGTGTGTGACTACTGCATGGTCGCTGTGTGTTTCTCAGTGTTGTAGCAGTCCAACGTGTTTAGGCATACCACCCCCCTATTACGCCCTGTTCCTGGCTGGCGCGTGTGTTTGCATGTGTGTGTGTGTCACTGTTTAGCAGGAACATGCTCCCTTGGTCAATTGTTTCAATCAACACCAATTCCTCTTCTTTTCTGACTGTCAATGGGTCATAGGCAGCTGGCCAGGTGTGTCTACGGTGCACATATTGCACAAAATATTTAAAAAGTTGCACTCTCTATATGTAGTCCCAATGATGTATAGGGTATCACCAACGTTTCTGCACACAGTGACTTCTTCAGCCATTATTTACTTTTCCGTTATTCAGCACTTCTCTAACTATTTTGGGTGAGCATCAACTCATGCTTTTCTTTAGACAGTGTAAATATTAGGACATACTGTACATGCAACAGCAGATTTGTACAGTGTACATATTAGAACATACATGTGACTTCAAATCAAATGATTTGTCACATGTGCCGAATACAACAGCTGTAGATCTTAGTGAGATGCTTACTTACAAGCCCTTAACCAACAATGCAGTTTTAAGAAAATACCATCCTAAAAAAGTAAGAGATAAGAATAACAAATAATTAAAGAGCAGCAGTAAATAACAATAGTGGGGCTTTATACAGGGGGTACCGATACAGTTAATATGTGGGGGCACTGGTTAGTCGAGGTAATTGAGGTAATATGTACATGTAGGTAGAGTTATTAAAGTGACTATGCATAGATAATAACAGAGAGTAGCAGCAGTGTAGAAGGTGGGGGGGGGGGGGGGGGGGGGGTCAGGCAATGCAAATAGTCTGGGTAGCCATTTGATTAGATGTTCGGGAGTCTTATGGCTTGGGGGTAGAAGCTGTTTTAGAAGCCTCTTGGACCTAGACTTGGGGGTCCGGTACCTCTTGTCGTGCGGTAGCAGACAGAACAGTCTATGTCTAGGGTGGCTGGAGTCTTTGACAATTTTTAGGTCCTACCTCTGACACCGCCTGGTATAGAGGTCCTGGATGGCAGGAAGCGTGGCCCCGGTGATGTACTGGGCCGTTCGCACTACCATCTGATGTGCCTTGCAGTTGGAGGCCGAGCAGTTGCCATAACAGGCAGTGATGCAACCCGTCAGGATGCTCTCGATGGTGCAGCTGTAAAACATTTTGAGAATCTGAGGACACATGCCAAATATTTTCAGTCTCCTGAGGAGGAATAGGTTTTGTCATGCCCTCTTCATGACTTTCTTGGTGTGCTTGGATCATGTTAGTTCATTGGTGATGTGGTCACCAAGGAACTTGAAGCTCTCAACCTGCTCCACTACAGCCCCGTCAATGAGAATGGGGGCGTGCTCAGTTCTCCATTTCCTGTAGTCCACAATCATCTCCTTTGTCTTGATCACGTTGAGGGAGAGGTTGTTGTCCTGGCACCCCATGGTCAGGTCTCTGACCTCCTTACTATAGGCTGTCTCATCATTGTTGTGTCATCGGCAAACTTAATGATGGCGTTGGAGTCGTGCCTGACCGTGCAGTCATGAGTGAGCAGGGAGTACAGGAGGGACTGAGCACGCACCTCTGAGGGGCCCCCGTGTTGAGGATCACATGGCAGATGTGTTGTTATCTACACTTACCACCTGGGGGTTGCCCATCAGGAAGTCCAGGATCCAGTTGCAGAGGGAGGTGTTTAGTCCCAGGGTCCTTAGCTTATTGATAAGCTTTGAGGGCGCTATGGTGTTGAACGCTGAGCTGTAGTCAATGAATAGCATTCTAAAATAGGTGTTCCTTTTGTCCAGGTGTGAAAGGCCAGTGTGGAGTACAGTAGAGATTGCATCATCTGTGGATCTTTTGGGGCGGAATGCAAATTGGAGTGGGTCCAGGGTTTCTGGGATAATGGTGTTGATGTGAGCCAGGACCATCCTTTCAAAGTATTCATGGCTACAGATGTGAGTCCTACGGGTCGGTAGTCATTTAGGCAGGTAACCTTAGTGTTCTTGGGCACAGGGACTATGGTTGTATGCTTGAAACATGTTGGTATTGCAGACTCAGAGAGGGAAAGGTTGAAAATGTCAGTGAAGACACTTGTTGGCCATTGCATGCTCGGAGTACACGTCCTGGTAATCCGTCTGGCCCTACGTCCTTGTGAATGATGACCTGTTTAAAGGTCTTACTCACATCGGCTCCGGTAGAGCATGATCACACAGTCGTCTGGAAAAGCTGATGCTCTCATGCATGTTTCAGTGTTACTTGCCTCGAAGCGAGCATAGAAGTTATTTAGCTCGTCAGGTAGGCTTGTGTCACTGGGCAGCTCCTGGCTGTGCTTCCCTTCTTAGTCTGTAATAGTTTGCAAGCCCTGCCACATCTGACGAGCGTCAGAGGCGGTGTAGTACCGTTCAGTGTAGAGTCACTTAGAAATGTCCTTGCTTTTGGAAGTAAGCTGATTTTTTTTGTCCATTAAAATAACATCAAATTTATCAGAAATACAGTGTAGACATTGTTAATGTTGTAAATGACTATTGTAGCTGGAGATGGCAGATGGAATATCTATGTAGGCGTACAGAGGCCCATTATCAGAAACCATCACTCCCTTGTTCCAATAACACTTTGTGTTAGCTGATCCAAGTTTATAATTTTAAAAAGCTAATTGATCATTAGAAAACCCTTTTGCAATTATGTTTGCACAGCTGAAAACTGTTGTTAGGATTAAAGAAGCAATACAACTGGCCTTCTTTAGACTAGTTGAGTATCTGGAGCATCAGCATTTGTGGGTTCGAACACAGGCTCAAAATGGCCAGAAACAAAGAACTTTCTTCTGAAACTTGTCAGTCTATTCTTGTTCTGAGAAATGAAGGCTATTCCATGTGAGACATTGCCAAGAAACTGAAGATCTCGTACAATGCTGTGTACTACTCCCTTCCCAGAACAGTGCAAACTGGCTCTAACCAGAATAGAAAGAGGAGTAGGAGGCCCCCGTGCACAACTGAGCAAGAGGACAAGTACATTAGAGGGTCTAGTTTGAGAAACAGACACCTCAGAAGTTGTCAACTGGCAGCTTCATTAAATTGCACCTGCCAAACATCAGTCTCAACGTCAACAGTGAAGAAGCGACTCCGGGATGCTGGCCTTGTAGGCAGAGTTGCAAAGAAAAAGCCATATATCAGACTGGCCAATAAAAAGAAAAGATTAAGATGGGCAAAATAACACAGACACTGGACAGAGGAACATTGCCTAGAAGGCCAACATCCCGGAGTCGCCTCTTCACTGTTGACATTGAGACTGGTGTTTTGCGGGTACTATTTATTGAAGCTGACAGGAATCAGGACGATAGAATTATGGTCAGATTTGCAAAATGAAGGGCGAGGGAGAGCTTTGTACGGGTCTCTGTGTGTGGAGTAAAGGTGGTCTCGAGTTTTCCCTCTGGTTGCACATTTAACATGCTGATAGAAATTAGGTAAAACAGCATTAATGTCCCCGGCCACTAGGAGAGCCACCTCTGGATGATTGTTTTCCTGTTTGCTTATGGCGGTATACAGCTCATTGAGTGAGGTTTTAGTGTCAGCATCAGTTTGTGGTGGTATGTAGACATCTACGAAAAATACAGATGTCTGATGTACAGTACGTCCTTAAAAGACTCTGTACACTTGATCAGTCCTGCTCTAACGTCTGCTGCCTTCATTCATAGTACAGTGTCTGCGGCTCTTTTATTGTGCATTCAGCCAATACTAATTTTCTCGATCTGGATCTCTCTCCATGTCTCTGTCTCTGTCTCTCTATAGCTGGTATCAGAAGGTTGGTGCCAGTGCTCTTCCTCTGTTTGACATGCTCCACTGTCCCTACTCCCTCCCTCTCTCATTCCTCTTTCTCTCACTCTGTGCACACCCCGTCCCCCCTTCCCCCCGTCCTCTCCACTGGGTCTGACTAATGGCCCTGCTAGTGTAGAGGGCATGGGGCCTGCCTGCTCTGTCACCCCCCCCCCCCCCCCCCCCCCCCCCCTTTCTCTCTCTCGTTGTCAGCTCCAACCCTACACAGTGCCTTCGGAGAGTTGACACTGAGCATGCTCCACAATGGGACATTATTATTAAGGAATAAAACTCATAAAGGGAGTTGAATGTATGTGTTCCAAATGGCACCCTATTCCCTATATAGTACACTACTTTTGTCTTTGTTGTATTAACGGCTCAAGGCAGTCATTAACGTGATATTCCTGTGTGTTATATAGTAATACTTTGAAATTGTAAAAATTATGCTAAGGCCCTTTCAGTGTAAGAGCTCTTAATAAGATATTTGGTGGGATGGAGTTTTGTCCTGCCTGGTGACATCACCGGGTGGTAAATTAGTTAATAGACAACTAAAAAAGAAAATTCCAAACCTCTCTGCCAATAACAGCTAGTTTTCAGTTTTCCCCTCCTCACTCAGACCACTCACAGACAGTCCTAGCAAAATTGCTCTTGCTAAGAAGATATTTGTGTTTATTTTTGACCGTTTTAATTGAAAACATTCACAGTAAGGTATTTACTTGTTACCCATAAATTATTTGATATTGAAATAAAAATGGCTGCATTGGGCCTTTAAAACCGTGTACCCCTATGATAACTTATGACCTGGGGTCATGGAATCATTATGACTCCTCTTGTGTCAGGGTTGTCATATTGTTATGGAGTTATATGTCTGTGGATGCTTGGGATATTTCCTCTTCGTCAGAGCTCCCTTGTAAAGAAGATTTCTATCTCGATTGGACTGGCTTGGTTAGATAAAGGATATAGAATGAGATAAGGCCCTATTTCAGTACTCTTCCTGGAGGTAAGTCCTCCAGATCGGTTTGTTCTCTTGGCAACTCACTTTGCTGTCCTTGTCAAGCCAAACATGTCTGGCTTGACAATGACTGACAAGGAATCGGCATGTTAGCACAAACAGACTGACACTCAGACTAGTTGTAAGAGTGGTACTGCTACTCTTAAAAAAATGAAAAGTAGTGGTACTGCCCTCATCCTCTGTACCACACTCCAAAGCCTGACTCACCCACTCATCCCAACTGGCCTATCTCAAATGAATAGAGAATTAGAGAAAGATGAAGAGGCTTTTATAGAAAGAGAAAGAGAGAGAGAGAGAGAGAGAGAGAGAGAGAGAGAGAGAGAGAGAGAGAGAGAGAGAGAGAGAGAGAGAGAGAGAGAGAGAGAGAGAGAGAGAGAGAGAGAGAGAGAGAGAGAGAGAGAGAGAGAGAGAGAGAGAGAGAGAGAGAGAGAGAGAGAGAGAGAGAGAGAGAGAGAGAGAGAGAGAGAGAGAGAGAGAGAGAGAGAGAGAGAGAGAGAGAGAGAGAGAGAGCCAGACAGAGAGAAAACATCCCTGAAGCAAGATAGACTTGGAGGAGGGTTGCTCACAGAACAAACAAAACAACTGAAGATGTAAATAGAGCGTGGTAGGGAAATTCAGGTCACAACCCAAAGCACTATCAACGTCAACGAACAGAGAGAGAGGTATAGCCTGTCTAACACAGCTGAGATCAACTCCGTTGTCTGTGTCTATTACATTTTTGTGTGATAATGTGATTGACATTTTATCTGTCAACTCTGTGCAATCTCCTTCTTGATGTTATTGTGCATTATTATGACCTCGTTACGGTGTTGACATATTGTCAATACCGATCTCATTAAATGCTGTGGGTAATTGTGAGATAAAGATATGCACAGTCA
Source organism: Oncorhynchus mykiss (assembly GCF_013265735.2). Lineage (NCBI taxonomy): Eukaryota > Metazoa > Chordata > Actinopteri > Salmoniformes > Salmonidae > Oncorhynchus > Oncorhynchus mykiss. The sequence continues at coordinate 20,165,168 of NC_048574.1, forward strand.
TGGATTTATTGGAATCGCTGATGCAAACACTTGAAATTAATAACAATGAATCAGAATTTCATTCATGATTAGCGCCGGCTGAGACTATTGGAATGGAACCTCTTGCACAGGAGGTTGGTGGCACCTTAAATGGGGAGAATGGGATCGTGGTAATGACTGGAGCGGAGTCAGTGGAAAGGTATCAAATCCATCAAACGCATGGTTTCCATGGTTTCCAGGTGTATGATGCCATTCTATTTGCTCTGTTCCGGACATTATTATGAGCCTCCCCTCAGTAGCCTCCTGTCACCTCCTGGCATTCCCATGTATCAAAGTAAATTCATCTTCTTAAATTATCTTCTTTAACAACTCCACTTCCTCCTCTTTTTATGGTATAAGGCCACTGTAAATATAATTTTGTTCTTTCCTTTTTTATGCTTATTCTCCCTTTGGGGGGGATGGGCTATTGCAAATTGCTGGTGGTGGTGTCTAAAAATAATGTTATTCAGCTAGCAAGGGGGACAGGGAGGAGGTTGGGGGATGTTTGGGTATAAGCACATGATTAAATAAAACACTCTAGTGGCCTCATGGGTGGAATGTTATTCATATTTTTCATAATGAATCAACTTTATTTTAAAAAATCCACTATGTCAAACTGTTTTGTTATATATCAGTCTTCTGTGATGTATATACAGTGTAATATTGGGATGCAAACTCAAAATGGAATACATTTCAACTCTGTGTCCTACATGGTACAGGTGTCTTCTTTGTTGTAATTCCAAAGCCATGTGTGTGAGGTATATACTTTTAAGACTACCAAGAAACACTCTGTGTGACCCTGATTCAGCCCACTGCAGTAAAAGGTTAGTAAAGGTGATAAAAAGCAATTATTGTAGTATACGGTGGCCATATTAGGACAGTAGTACACTGTAAAGGGGTTGCCTTCAATTTGACAGTAACTTACAGGCAGCTCATTGGTAAGTAAGTTACTGTATTTCATATTGCAGTGTACCTACTGTAATCTAAATACAGTATACAGTATGATACACAATACAGTACCGTGGAATTTACTCTATTATACTGTAGAAATGTAAATGCTACCTTTATCTGAATGAATGAATTAATTAATTCAATTTGACTGTGATTACAGATTGGTGCAGGCAGGTTGGCTGCTAGGTAATGTGTTTACACATACAACATATCAATTCATATTTGGTGTTTTATATCACTTGCACCTTCTAGAGGCATTAGCAAAGGCTTCCAAACTGGCAGCAACTAGGGCAGAACAGACCAAAAAGACATGGCAAAATGCTCAACCATTAAAGACTTGCTGCCACTCCAATCTGTCCCCTATACATTTGCAATTGATGGGGCACAACTACAACATACCAGTTAAATTGGTACAGCATTCTCACTAACGGGTGCAACAAATATAGCCTCTTACAAGGTATGTTTCAAATAATGTTAATGAGCCAGAAACAACAGTACCATGCACCCACTAGTGGTCAAAAGGTTTTTGGCGCTCCAAAAATACAGTACAGTACTGTATTCTGTGGAATGGAATTACAGTTAGAAATATGGCAACCCCACAAAATGTTTCCCACAATGCACCATAATTTACCATACACTGCAGTGAAACGTTTCACTGTATTTTACTGTTGATAATACCCCAAATTACCTTATAAAGTACAGTTTTCCGTTACAGTGTAGGGCAACCTAATTCCAAAGGAGAACTGGGTCAATTGTCAATTGTCGACACTGAAATATACCTTTTAGGTACACTGGTCGGCAGTGTTCTTCAATCCTGGGTGTGCAGGCTTTTGTTACAACCCAGTACTTACACACTTAATCAAAGTAATCAAGGGCCCAGTTGATCAGTATAATCAGGTGTTTTAGTGCTAGGCCGGAACAAAAGCCTGCTCACCCTGTTAGGTCCTATTGGGTTGAGATATCTAGGGGTACGAACAGACAGATATCTCACCTACAGTATCACATCCCTCCCTGTTGGTTTTATTGAGCTTTAATTGGCCAATGCGGATGTAATTTCTAATAGTCCCACAGGACTGAAAACCATCTTCTAATTCATCAACAAGAGAACAGAAATCTCAGGTCCTGATTCTCTTTCCAGATTGAATTATACCTTAGCCTCTTTAGAATAATATGACGGAAGGCAGATCAATAAAGAGAGAAATGGAGACGGAAGGAGGGATGATTAAACAAGGGGGGGGGGGGGGGGGGGGGGTGAAAACGATGCAGAGAGAGAGATCAAATCAAATGTATTTATATAGCCCTTCTTACATCAGCTGATATCTCAAAGTTCTGTACAGAAACCCAGCATACAACCCCAAACAGTAAGCAATGCAGGTGTAGAAGCACGGTGGCTAGAAAAAACTCCCTAGAAAGGCCAAAACCTAGGAAGAAACCTAGAGAGGGACCAGGCTATGAGGGGTGGCGGGTGGAGATTATAATAGAACATGGCCAAGACGTTCAAATGTTCATAAATGACCAGCATGGTCAAATATTAATAATCACAGTGGTTGTCGAGGGTGCAAAAGGTAAGCACCTCAGGAGTAAATGCCAGTTGGCTTTTCATAACCGATCATTGAGAGTATCTACCGCTCCTGCTGTCTCTAGAGAGTTGAAAACAGCAGGTCTGGGACAGGTAGCACGTCCATTGAACAGGTCAGGGTTCCATAGCCGCAGGCAGAACAGTTGAAACTGGAGCAGCAGCATGGCTAGGTGGACTGGGAACAGCAAGGAGTCATCATGCCAGGTCGTCCTGAGGCATGGTCCTAGGGCTCAGGTCCTCCGAGAGAGAGAAAGAAAGAAAGAGAGAATTAGAGAGATCATACTTAAATTCACACAGGACACCGGATAAGACAGGAGAAATGCTCCAGATATAACAGACTGACCCTAGCCCCCCGACACATAAACTACTGCAGCATAAATACTGGAGGCTGAGACAGGAGGGGTCAGGAGACATTGTGGCCCCATCCGATGATACCCGCAGACAGGGCCAAACAGGTAGGGGGGCGGCACCAACCCAGACAGGAAGACCACGTCAGTGACTCAACCCACTCAAGTGACACACCCCTCCTAGGGACGGCATGGAAGAGCACCAGGAGGCCAGTGACTCAGCCCCTGTAATAGGGTTAGAGGCAGAGAATCGCAGTGGAGAGAGGGGAACCGGCCAGGCAGAGACAGCAAAGGCGGTTCGTTGCTCCAGCGCCTTTCCGTTCACCTTCACACTCCTGGGCCAGACTACACTCAATCATAGGACCTACTGTAGAGATGAGTCTTCAATAAAGACTTAAAGGTTGAGACCGAGTCGGCGTCTCTCACATGGGTAGGCAGACCATTCCATAAAAATGGAGCTCTATAGGAGAAAGCCCTGCTGTCATGCCCTGACCTTAGAGAGCCTTTTTATTTCTCTATTTGGTTAGGTCGAGGTATGATTTGGGTGTGCATTCTAGTTTTTCTGTTTCCTTCTTGGCCGGGTATGGTTCCCAATCAGAGGCAGCTGTCTATCGTTGTCTCTGATTCGGGATCATACTTAGGCAGCCTGTTTTCCACATTAGTTTGTGGGATCTTGATTTTGTATAGGTGCTGTGTAGCCTGCAGAACTTTACGGTCCTTTTGTATTTTGTTGTTTTTCGGTGTCATTAAAAAGAAAGAAATATGTACGCTGCACCTTGGTCCAATTCATCAAACGAACATAACACCTGCCTCCAGCTGTTTGCTTATAAATTGTAGGGACAATTAGGAGGCCTACGTCTTGTGACCGTAGCGTACGTGTAGGTATGTACGGCAGGACCAAAACGGAAAGATAGGTAGGAGCAAGCCCATGTAATGCTTTGTAGGTTAGCAGTAAAACCTTGAAATCAACCCTTGTCTTGACAGGAAGCCAGTGTAGGGAGGCCAGCACTGGAGTAATATGATCAAATGTTTTGGTTCTAGTCAAGATTCTAGCAGCCATGTTTAGCGCTAGCCAAAGTTTATTTAGTGCTTTATCCGGGTAGCCGGAAAGTAGAGCATTGCAGTAGTCTAACCTAGAAGTGACAAAAGCATGGATACATTTTTCTGCATCATTTTTGGACCGAAAATTTCAGATTTTTTCAATGTTACGTAGATAGAAAAAAAGCTGTCCTTGAAAATGGAGATGCAGAGAATTATTAATATTGTGAAAGGGATGATGTATGTTAAGATGTAGTATGGTAATGATGATGAATGTGTCCCTGCTGGTTAGTTATATGATGCACGAGGAGTCTTTCTTGAGACCATATCATTCCACGTGATCATCTCTGATCATCTATCGTCTCTCTCTCCTCTGTCTGTCTGTCTGTCTGTCTGTCTGTCTGTCTGTCTGTCTGTCTGTCTGTCTGTCTGTCTGTCTGTCTGTCTGTCTGTCTGTCTGTCTGTCTACTTCTCTCGCTCTCTTTATCTCTTTGCCTCACTGAGAATGAGTAAATCTGACAGCATCTGCCAAAAAAGAAGTTGTCCTCAGACTGAGAAATCCTCTTCTCCCCCAGTGTGCATGTGTGTTGCTGAGAAATGATGGCAGCAGCAGAATAGACTGCAGTGTATTTGTCCCCCTCCCTCTAATTCAATACAAGAACACCAAGAAGACTGTCCAACACAGGTGTATGTGTATGTGTGTGTGTGTGTGTGCGTGTGTGTATGAGCATGACTTTGTGTGTGTGTGTCTGAACTTGTGTGTGTGTGTTGAAGGCAAGTTGGTACAGAGCCACCACACTCAGGAGGTGTGTGAATACGCACATGTTTAGAAACTTGCCTCAGAGCATCACAATGGATGCCAGCAGCAACAGTGGGGCCCAGGGCACAGCTCCACACCTGCGGCTAGCATTGGGGCCCCACAGTGCAGCTCTGTACCAGAAGCGAGCATGCATGGGAGTCAGTGACCAGGCAGCCACCTTGATGAGCTCTGTGTGTGGCCTCACCATCCTGCAGAGCAGGCTTAGCAGTCTGACTGACCAGCTAGTCAGGGAGTCATCACTCGTCTGGACTGCATGGAAAGACACACAGTTACAAACCAGTAGGTGTATTACTAATGACCTAGCTTCAGAACCCTACCAGAGCGCTTCTTTTATGGCATACCATTATAGCATCAGGGCAGTACAGTCTATTGTAACATGTAGCATATTAATGTATTAGCATTTTAGTGCTCCACCGGAGAGAGCATACAGTATGCTTTATGTAATAATTGTGTTCCTATTAAACTCTAAGTGAAGGTCACTATTAAGGGAAGTCATAATTAAGGTAAATTAAAATACTGTACAAGCTGAACCACAAACAATATCGGCCCTAATATTTTGCTTAGGGAATGTATGTGTCTCTAAACTACCATAAAACTTCAATTAATAGCCGGAACGTTTATTTGCTTAAATCACTGAACACAACAGGCGCTTATTAGACACACGCTTCTATTTGAGCCAGGCGTCTATTTCCTTAATGCATAAAGCTTTTGCTTATTTAAAAATTGAACACACAATCCCTGGGGTCTGTACTCCCAAAGTTGTTGACTGTTTTTGTGCTTGTCATTTAGCTAGCAGTTTGCAGCTGTTAGCAGCCAATGGCTAGCAGTTTGTTACTGGCGGTAAAAACGGATGATTACAAAAAAGTTTTTAGGGGGATCGTTACTGAATTTTTTTATATAACAAATCAAACGTTAAACCTCGTAAACAATTCATGGTAAGCTCATAAACAATTAACTTACTCTTCTTTTATTTGAAACAGGAGTTTATTTGCTGAAATGTGCACCTTTGGGGTGGCAGGTAGCCTAGTGGTTAGAGCGTTGGGCCAGTAACCGAAAGGTTGCTAGATTGAATCCCTGAGCTGACAAGGTAAAAATCTGTCGTTCTGCCCCTGTACTAGGCAGTTCATCCACTGTTCCTAGGCAGTCATTGTAAATAAGAATTTGTTCTTAACTGACTTGCCTAAGGTTAAAAAATGACAGCTATTTGAGACTGTGTTTAATTGAGGTTTTACGGTAGCCTGTTTTAGCTGATAGTGTATTGGTGAGAGAAATGGGTTCGGAGCCCACTTCTGACGGAAGAAGACGGAAGACCATTATGTTAGCTCAAGAACATCTTAATACTTTAGACTTAATACTTTAATACTTTAGACTATATTTGAATCGGTTTGGATGTATGAGCTATAACAAGTTGGTTTGGAGAGAGTGATGGGAATGCAGTTAGTCTGTTATAGCTCCTATTTTACATTATTGAACTCACAAAACTGCTCCAAATGAAATGTCCAAAATTTAAGCCAACCAAATGGTTCGCAATGAGAGCCATTGGGATTATAGAGTGAATAGGTGAACGAATGCAATGTTTTGTTGAATTCATTGTTACATTGGAGGAATTCGACTTTCGACACAATGCACACTTGCACACACCCAAACACAACTAACTAGCAAACAACTAAACATCAGAACATATTAATGTCTGATTGTATATAGACAGTGGGTATCTGGGTTATATCAAGCGACATACAGTGCATTCGGGAAGTATTCAGACCCCTTGACTTTTTCCACATTTTGTTACGCTACAGCCTTATTCTAAAATTGATTAAATCGTTTTTCCCCCCTCATCAACCTACACACAATACCCCATAATGACAAAACAAAAACAGATTTTTAGACATTTTTGCAAATATATAAAGAAAAAAACGGAAATATCACAATTGTGACCGACCGGCTCAAATCGGTTTTATGTAGCAAAATTAGAAATGGTGTTTTTTTTTACATTGGATAAAAATATAGACTCAAAATGGTATATCATATACTGCATTTTTGAGGAACAGTGGGAAAGTAATTCTGCTTTGAAAGTTGATAAACTTGTAAACTGACTTTTGAGAAAATGGCCTTTGAATATTTTGGTACCTACTGGAGAGCTCTCCTTTGTCTGCACCCATTCAGCATTTTTCACACCCTCTTAAGCCAGCCCCACCCATCTCTTTAAGGATTCACATGTGAGGTCATGTGCTAAACAATGAGAAATGTAGTAAAGATTATGTCTAAAAGTTGTAAAAGTAGTAGCCTACAATAATGAAACATTCCAGGTAAACAGAAAGTGTCCAGATAAAAGTAAATTATAAATATTAGATGACACTTACCCAGACACACTTGTTTAAATTGATGGGTCATGTGAAATAATTGCTAAACTCAGCAAAAAAAGAAACGTCCCTTTTTCAGGACCCTGTCTTTCAAAGATAATTCGCAAAAATCCAAATCACTTCACAGATCTTCATTGTAAAGGGTTTAAACACTGAACCATAAACAATTAATGAACATTCACCTGTGAAACAGTCATTAAGACACTAACAGCTTACAGACGGTAGGCAATTAAGGTCACAGTTATGAAAACTTAGGACACTAAAGAGGCCTTTCTACTGACTCTGAAAAACACCAAAAGAAAGATGCCCATGGTCCCTGCTCATCTGCGTGAACGTGCCTTAAGCATGCTGAAAGGAGGCATGAGGACTGCAGATGTGGCCAGGGCAATAAATTGCTATGTCTGTACTGTGAGACGGCTAAGACAATGCTACAGGGAGACAGGATAGACAGCTGATCGCAGTGGCAGATCACGTGTAACACCTGCACAGGATCGGTACATTCAAACATCACACCTGCGGGACAGGTACAGGATGACAACAACAAAAACTGCCCGAGTTACACCAGGAACACACAATCACTCCATCAGTGCTCACTGTCCGCAATGGGCTGAGAGAGGCTGGACTGAGGTTTTGTAGGCCTGTTGTAAGGCAGGTCCTCACCAGACATCACCGGCAACAACATCGCCTATGGGCACAAACCCATCGTCGCTGGACTAGACAGGACTGGCAAAAAGTGCTCTTCACTGACGAGTCGCAGTTTTGTCCCACCAGGGGTGATGGTCGGGTTCGCATTTATCGACAAAGGAATGAGCGTTACTCTGGAACGGGATTGATTTGGAGGTGGAGGGTCCGTCATGGTCTGGGGCGGTGTGTCACAGCGTCATCGGACTGAGCTCGTTGTCATTGCAGGCCATCTCAATGCTGTGCGTTACATGGAAGACATCCTCCTCCCTCATGTGGTACCCTTCCTGCAGGCTCATCCTGACATGACCCTCCAGCATGACAATACCACCAGCTATGCTGCTCGTTCTGTGAGTGATTTCCTGCAAGACAGGAATGTCAGTGTTCTGCCATGGCCAGCGAAGAGCCCTGATCGCAATCCCATTGGGCACATCTGGGACCTGTTGGATCTGAGGGTGAGGGCTAGGGCCATTCCCCCCCAGAAATGTCTGGGAACTTGCAGGTGCCTTGGTCGAAGAGTGGGGTAACATCTCACAGCAAGAACTGGTAACTCTGGTGCAGTCCATGAGGAGGAAATGCACTGCAGTACTTAATGCAGCTGGTGGCCACACCAGGTATTTACTGTTACCCCCCCCCCCCACCCCCCCCCACCCCCCCACCCCTTTGTTCAGGGACACATGAGAAATGGATGATATAATGATTGTGGGGGATGTCTTGTTAGACTTCAGTGCAGCTATTGACATTATCGCTCATAGTCTGCTGCTGGAAAAACGTATGTGTTATTGCTTTATACCCCCTGCTATAATGTGGACAAAGAATTACTTGTCTAACAGAACACAGAGGGTATTCGTTAATGGAAGCCTATCAAATATAATCCAGTTAGAATCAAGAATTCCCCAGGGTAGATGTTTAGGCCCCTTGATTTTTACATTTTTTACTAACGACATACCACTGACTTTGAGTAAAGCCAGAGTATGCGGATGACTCAACATTGTACATGGCAGCTACTACAGCGACTGAAATGACTGCAATACTCAACAAAGAGCTGCAGTTAGTTTCAGAGTGGGTGGCAAGGAATAAGTTAGCCCTAAATATTTCTAAAACTAAAATCATTGTATTTGGAACAAAACACTCACTAAATCCTAAACCTCAAATAATCTTGTAATAAATAATGTGGAAATTGAGCAAGTTGAGATGACTAAACTGCTTGGAATAACACTAGATTGTAAATTGTCATGGTCAAAACATATTGATGCAGTAGTAGCTAAGATGGGGAGAAGTCTGTCTATAATAAAGCGATGCTCTGCCTTCTTAACAATACTATCAACAAGGCAGGTCCTACAGGTCCTAGTTGTGTCGCACCTTGACTATTGTTCAGTCGTGTGGTCAGGTGCCACAAAAAAGGACTTATGAAAATTGCAATTGGCTCAGAACAGGGCAGCACGGCTGGTCCTAGGATGTACCCAGAGAGCTAATTTTAATAATTTGCATGTCAATCTCTCCTGGCTGAAAGTGGAGGAGAGATTGACTTCATCACTACTTTTATTTATGAGAGGTATTGACATGTTGAATGCACCGAGCTGTCTGTCTAAACTACTGGCACACAGCTCGGACACCCATGCATACCCCATAAGACATGCCACAAGAAAAACGTACACCTGGAGGGGGTGCAGGGCAGACTATGGGAGGCACGCTGTAATACATAGAGCCATGGAACAGCGGGGACTGTGAAGCAACACAAACGTTGGCAGACACACACACACACACACACACACACACACACACACACACGATGACATACGCACTATACATACACATGGATTTATTACTGTAGATATGTGGTAGTGGTGGAGTAGGGGCCTGAGGGTACACAGTGTGTTGTGAAATCTTTGAATATATTGTAAAAAAAATATGTAATTGCATAAACTGCCTTAATTTTACGGGACCCCAGGAAGAGTAGCTGCTGCTTTGACTGCAGCGAATGGGGATCCATAATAAATACAAATACAAATAGCTAGCTAAAGTAAACCAAATAGGGTCAATATTAGTTAGCTAACATTAGGCTATAACTAGCCATGTGAAATGGCATTCAGAGATAACATTACTACACACAGATCATAAACATAGTGTTAGCGAGTGAGCCAGCCATCTACTGTCAGCTAGCAAGCTAACAGTAAGCTTTAATTTGGGGTATTTTGTTTAGACATGTAGCTAGCTAGCTAGCTAAACAATGAACCATAATCCCAATCTATAGAGTACTAGCAATACAAACCAATTGTCATTTTGTTTACTTACACTTAGGTTGGAGTCGTTAAAACCTGTTTTTCAACCACTCCACAAATTTCTTGTTAACAAACTATAGTTTTGGCAAGTCTGTTAGGACATCTACTTTGTGCATGACACAAGTAAGTTTTCCAGCAATTGTTTACAGACAGATTATTTTACGTATAATTCACTGTATCACAATTCCAGTGGGTCAGAAGTTTACATACACTAAGTTGACTATGCCTTTAACAGCCTGGAAAAATCCATAAAACGAGATCATGGCCTTAGAAGCTTCTGATAGGCTAATTGACATCATTTGAGTCAATTAGAGGTGTACCTGTGGATGTATTTCAAGGTTTACCTTCAAACTCAGTGCCTCTTTGCTTGACATTATGGGAAAATCAAAAGAAATCAGCCAAGACCTCAGAAAATAAATTGCAGACTTCCACAAAGGACCTTGTGAAGAGGCTGGAGGAAACAGGTACAAAAGTATCCATATCCACAGTAAAACGAGTCCTATATCGACATAACCTGAAAGGCCGCTCAGCAAGGAAGAAGCCACTGCCTAATCAACTTTTATTTTGAATTTACAGATGGTATACACATTTTTTATTAAGGCACATGAAAGTTCAAATGTTCAAGAAGGCATTTCTGCCAAAAAATATATATATATTTTTTAAAGTTTACGTTCAAACTGCTCTCCTGTGAAGTAGTGACCCGCGACATACGCCTAGTTTCATGAAATAGGTCACGTTTACATAAGTATTCAGACACTTTACTCAGTATTTTGTTGAAGCACCTTACAGGCAATTACAGCCTAGAGTCTTCTTGGGTATGATGCTTCAAGCCTGACACACCTGTATTTGGGGAGTTACTCCCATTCTTCTCTGCAGATCCTCTCAAGCTCTGTCAGGTTGGATGGGGAGCATCGCAGCACAGCTATTTTCAGTTCTTTCCAGAGATGTTCAATCGGGTTCAAGTCCGGGCTCTGGCTGGGACACTCAAGGACATTCAGAGGCTTGTCCCGAAGCTACTCCTGCATTTTCTTGGCTGTGTGCTTAGGGTCATTGTCCTGTTGGAAGGTGAACCTTTGCCCCAGTCTGAGGTCCTGAGCGCTCTGGAGCAGGTTTTCATCAAGTATCTCTCTGTACTTTATTCTGTTAATCTTTCCCTTGATTCTGACTAGTCTCCCAGTCCCTGCCTCTGAAAACATCCCAATAGCATGATGTTGTCACCACCGTGCTTCACCGTTGGGATGGTGCCAGGTTTCCTCCGGATGTGACGTTTGGCATTCAAGCCAAAGAGTTCAATCTTGGTTTCATCAGACCAGATAATCTTGTTTCTCATGGTCATTTGTAAAACTCCAAGTGGGCTGTCATGTGCCTTTTACTGAGGAATGGCTTCCGTCCAGCCACTGGAGCTCTGTCAGAGTAAACATCGGGTTCTTGGTCACCTCCCCGACAAAGGCCTTTCACTCCCGATTGCTCAGTTTGGCCGGACGGCCAGCTCTAGTAAGAGTCGTGATGGTTCCAAACTTCTTCCATTTAAGAATGACGGAGGCCACTGTGTTATTGGGGACCTTCAATGCTGCAGACAGTTTTTGGTGCCCTTCCCCAGATCTGTGCCTTGACACAACCCTGTCTCGGAACTCTAGGGATAATTCCTTCGAACCTCATGGCTTGGTTTTTGCACAGGCATGCACTGTCAACTGTGGGACCTTATATGGACAGGTGTGTCCATGTCCAAGCCATGTCCAATCAATTGAATTTACCACAGTTGGACTCCAATCAAGTTCTGCTTTTTATTATTAATACATTAGCAAAAATGTCTAAAAACCTGTTTTCGCTTTGTCATTATGGGGCATTGTGTGTAGATTGATGAGGAATATGTTGTATTTAATCCATTTTAGAATAAGGCTGTAACGTAACAAAATGTGGAAAAAGTCAAGGAGTCTGAATTATTTCCGAATGCACTGTATGAGCAGCATATTGCTTTTCTATTCATGCATTACAGGATAAGTTGGAGGGATGCTGGTGGTAGGGCAGGGAAGGCTGTCTAGATTGGAAGGAACACACTGAGGATGACACAGTTGCTTGTATGCGAACGTGCAAGTGTGTGTAAGTGTGCGTATGTGCGCATGCATGTGCGTGTGCCTGCATTCGTGTTTTTATGTGTGCGTGTCACTGGCACTAGTATCCTCTATGGCTTGAAAATAAAGGAGCTATAAGACTCTCCCTCTCTCTCACTCTCTCTCTCTTTCTCTCTCTCTCTTTCTCTCTCTCTCTCTCTCGCTCTCTCTCTCTCTCTCTCTCTCTCACTCTGTCTCTCTCTCACTCTCTCTCTCTCACTCTCTCTCTCTCACTCTGTCTCTCTCTCTCTCTCTGAAATGAAATGAAAGATATAAATCAGGACAAACAGAGAGAGAATACAAACACAGAGGGGAGGGAATAGAGGGAGGAAGGAGGGAGGGAGACAGAGAGGAGGAGAGAAGAAATTAGCACACCGGGTAGAACTGAAATGGAAAAACACAGGCAAGGGGGAAAGAGAGAAAGAAAGATATCAGGAAAATAAGAGAGGAAGAGAGGAAGTGGTTCGAGAGGGAGACAGAGAACTAGAAAGAGAGAGAGAGAGAGAGAGAGAGAGAGAGAGAGAGGGAGAGGGAGAGGGAGAGAGAGAGAGAGAGATAGAGATGCATTCAACACAGTCGAGAGAGAGATAGATAAATAAAGGCTGGGAGGCACGTCACACTGATCTGCTTTTGGTAGGATGGAAGTCTTTCTACCAAAGTGTTTGTTTCACTTAGCAGTATACTGTAAAATATCATATTTGGATCAACCTAACAAAAAACAAAAAAAACAGTAAATGAGTAAATAGAATAAAAAACATTTGTTGAAACCAAATATACATTGAGTATACCTAACATTAGGAAACACCTTCCTAATCTTGAGTTGCACCCCCCTTTACCCTCAGAACAGCCTCAATTCTTCATGCATGGACTCCATAAGGTGTTGAAAGCATTCCACAGGGATGCTAGCCCATGTTCACCCAAATGCTTCCCAAAGCTTTTGGCTGGATGTCCTTTGGGTGTTGGACCATTGCTGATACACATGGGAAACAGCATTGCAGTTCTTGACACAAACCGGTGAACCTGGGACCTACTACCATAACCCGTTCAAAGGCAGTTTCACCCTCTGAATGGGACTGTTTTTGGTATTGTTGGTATTTTATTAAGATCCCCATTAGCTGTCGCAAAAGCAGCAGCTACTCTTCTTGGGGTACACACAAGACATGAAACATGACATAATACAGAACATTAATAGACAACAGCTCAAGGACAGAACTACAGAACCAGTCAAACATTTTGGACACACCTACTCATTCAAGAGTTTTTATTTATTTTTACAATGATCTACATTGTAGAATAATTATGAAGACATAAAGACTTCGAAATAACACATATGGAATCATGTAGTAACCAAAGAATTTTTAAACAAATCAAAATATATTTTATATTTGATGTTCTTCAAAGTAGCCACCCTTTGCTTTGATGACAGCTTTTCACCCTCCTGGCATTCTCTCAACCAGCTTCACCTGGAATGCATTTCAATTAACAGGTGTGCCTTGTTAAAAGTTAATTTGTGGAGTTTCTTTCCTTCTTAATGTATTTGAGCCAATCAGATGCGATGTGACAAGGTAGGGTGGTATACAGAAGATAGCCCTATTTGGTAAAAGACCAAGTCCATATTATGGCAAGAACAGCTCAAATAAGCAAAGAGAAACGACAGTCCATCATTACTTTAAGACATGAAGGTCTGTCAAAAACCATCAAGTGCTATGATGAAACTGGCTCTCATGAGGACCTCAACAGGAAAGGAAGACCCAGAGTTACCTCTGCTGCAGAGGATAAGTTCATTAGAGTTACCAGCCTCAGAAATTGCAGCCCCAACAAATGCCTCACAGAGTTCAAGTAACAGACCCATCTCAACATCAGCTGTTCAGGAGACTGTGTAAATCAGACCTTCATGGTCGAATTGCTGCAAAGAAAACAATAATAAAGGACACCAATAAACAGAAGAGCCTTGCTTGGGCCAAGAAACACGAGCAATGGACATTCAACCGATAGAAATCTGTCCTTTGGTCTGGTGTCCAAATTTGAGATTTGTCTTTGTGAGACTCAGAGTAGGTGAACGGATGATCTCTGAATGTGTGGTTCCCACCGGGAAGCATGGAGGAGGAAGTGTGATGGTGTGGGGGTGCTTTGCTGGTGACACCGTCTGTGATTTATATAGAATTCAAGGTGTTGAAAGCAATTTAGAAGTTTACATTCAATAAAAAATATCATGTTGATCTATAGAATATGTTATTTGATTTCAGACAAATTTACTGTAATCAAATCAAATGTGGTGCGGACACATATTTTGCAGATGTTGCTGCGAAATGCTTATGTTTCTAGCTCCAACAGTGCAGTATTACCTAACAATACAAATCCATTCACACAAATCTAAAAAATCTTAAGAGAATGGAATTAAGAAATATCAGAACGAGCAATATCAGAGTCCGGAATATAAATATACAGTATATGTACAGTTGAAGTGGGAAGTTTACATACACCTTAGCCAAATACATTTAAACTCAGTTTTTCACAATTCCTGACATTTAATCCTAGGAAAAATTCCCTGTTTTAGGTCAGTTAGGATCACCATTTTATTTTAAGAGTGTGAAGTGTCAGAATAATAGTAGAGAGAGGCCACTAAAAATGTTGAGACTTCCATACCCAACTACATAATTTTCCGTCAAGATAGAACTGCCAACTGCAGAGATAGCTTGCAAAGTTCTGTCATACTTTCCAGGTCTATGCCCAAACAGTTCGAGCTTCTAATTTTAAAAATGAATCTCTCCAGAAATAAGTCTCTCACTGTTGCCGCCTGTTATAGACTCCCCTCAGCTCCCAGCTGTGCCCTGGAAACCATATGTGAATTGATTGCCCCCCATCTATCTTCAGAGTTCGTTCTGTTAGGTGACCTAAAATTGGGATATGCTTAACACCCCAGCAGTCCAACAATCTAAACTAGATGCCCTCAATCTCACAGAAATTATCAAGGAAACCACCAGGTACAACCCTAAATCCGTAAACATGGGCACCCTCATAGATATTATCCTGACCAACTTGCCCTCCAAATACACCTCTGCTGTTTTCAATCAGGATCTCAGCGATCACTGCCTCATTGCCTGCATCCGCTATGGGTCCGCGGTCAAATGACCACCTCTCATCACTGTCAAAGGCTCCCTAAAACACTTCTGCGAGCAGGCCTTTCTAATTGACCTGGCCCAGGTATCCTGGAAGGATATTGACCTCATCCCATCAGTCGAGGATGCCTGGTTGTTCTTTAAAAGTAATTTCCTCACCTTATTAAATAAGCATGCCCCTTTCAAAAAATGTAGAACTAAGAACAGATATAGCCCTTGGTTCACTCCAGACCTGACTACCATTGACCAGCACAAAAACATCATGTGGCGGACTGCAATAGCATCGAATAGTCCCCGGGATATGCAACTGTTCAAGGAAGTCAGGAACCAATACACACAGTCAGTCAGGAAAGCAAAATTCAAAAATTTCAACAAGCATTTCTCTACGGCTGGCCATGCTTTCCTCCTGGCTACCCCATCCCCGGCCAACAGCTCCGCACTCCTCGCAGCTACTTGCCCGAGCCTCCCTAGCTTCTCCTTCACCCAAATCCAGATTGCAGATGTTCTGAAAGGGCTGCAAAACCTGGACCCTTACAAATCAGCTTGGCTAGACAGTCTGGACACTCTCTTTCTAAAATTATCCGCCGCCATTGTTTTTTTGTTTTGTTTTTTAGAGGGTGGATCAGCTTAATATTGCGGAAAGAATGTTGCTTCCAATGTAATTGTCTGCATCATTTCCAATCCCCCATATTTTTGGGGTAATTATATATATATCCATACATGCATGCATATATATACACATACTGTATACACACACACATACCTATATAGACATACATACTTTTTTAAAGAATATACCTTTATTATTATTCCCCGCAAACCCTTCCGCCGATCCCCCAATTGAAGTAAACTAAAAAACACTTCTGCTTCTACCTTCAATCCATACATCTTATACACATTCTACAGACACAGCCTCCTTTACAATAGTTCGCTCATGTTTGTTCTTAGTCTTTCCTCTATTTCTGATGTCCATCCAGTTTGATTTCTATTTGTAACTGTGCTATTTCACAAAAGTTCCGAACCTATATACATTTTACAGATCCGGCATGCTTTACATTGTTTATCTTGTTATTAGTCCCACCTTTCAGCTCCACTCAACCCCTCCCATCTGTCTCTCAACATCATCCATTTCGGATTTTTACTTGCCATATATTTTTAAACTGTGCTATGATGCTTCACAAAATAATTGAACCTTCCTATTCTCATAGCTTCTACAGATTGTAAATTAAAAATAAACATTTTTGCTAAAATAATTATTATATTATTGATTGATTGACTATGGCTTTTCAAATCACCCAGTATTGCTATCTGTAGTGTTAGTTCTAGGCAAATGTTGCAATTCTTCAGCCATTCCTGGACCTGTGACCAAAAATGAGCTACATATGGACAATACCAAAATAAATGATCTAATGCAGAGCTGGGAAGATTGTATCCCCCATATATATAACATTCTATTAGTTGCAAGAATTTTGTATACTAATTTATATTGAAAAATTTGAAGTTTTGAATCCGGCATTGTTTTGCGTATCAATTCATAAACCATGTGCCATGGAATGGGTACATCGAAAATCTCTTCCCAACTATTTTGCAATTTATATGGCACAGCTGTTAGTTTTTTGGTCCTTAAATGAAATTGGTATATGTTTTTATTTATCACACCTTTCTTTAACCATTTATGTTCTTTAATACAGGGCCGACATACAAGTTCCCCTTCTAGTTGCCTCTTCCATTTTTGTGGTAATGCTGCAATTAATTGGTTGTAATTTTGGGTAGAGCAGACATTTCCATATGTCTGTGTTAGCTGCATGTGTGACATAACTCCACCAGTCCTATTTATGATATCATTCACTACAATTATACCTTTTTTAAACATTTATTCGATAAATACAGTTTTTTTATCAATTAGTATATTTGAATTTAACCACAATATTTGTTGTACTATTTGTTCCGTCCTTTCAGGTGGATTAAACTGAAATTGCAACCAACTTTCTAAGGCTTGTTTAAAAAATAAAGATATTTTGGAGATGATTTCCTTTTCAAACAACCGAAAGTGAGCAGGTGTAATCTGAATAAAGGGGAAAAGGGCCTTCCTGAATATAGGATAAGACATTCGTACCAATTGACTAGAGAACCTGTTTGGATTTAAGTATAACTTTTGTATGACTGATGCCTTTAGTGAGAGGTCTAATGCTTTAATATTTAATAATTTCTGCCCACCGAATTCATATTCGTTATATATAATTATAGTTATATTGTTATATTTAATTTTATCTGGTTTGCCGTTCCAAATAAAATTGAATATTTTTTGTTCATATAATTTCAATAGCAGGTCACTAGGTGTAGGCAAAACCATAAGCAAATAGGTAAACTGTGATATAACTAAGGAGTTAATCAGGGTGATTTTTCCACATTTTTCCTTTCCATGGTAGCAAGATCTTATCTATTTTTGCTAACTTTCTATAAAAACTGATTGGAGTGAGAATTTCTTTCTTTTGGGATTTGTATGCTGAGTATGTCCACATCTCCGTCAGACCATTTAATTGGTAAACTACATGGTAATGTAAAATGTGCATTATTTAGTGATCCAATACGTAATATGGTGCATTTATCAAAATTTGGTTTTAATCCAGAGAGGATAGCAAAAGTATCTAGATCCTCTAAGAAGCCGTGGAGAGACTCCAATTGTGGTTTTAAAAGAAAACATGAATCATCAGCGTACAACGACACCTTAGTTTTTAAGCTACGGATTTCTAATCCCTTAATATTATTGTTTGATCTAATCTTAGCAGCTAACATTTCGATGGCAATAATAAATAGATATGCCAATAGTGGACAACCTTGTTTTACTCCCCTTGACAGTTTAAAACTTTCTGAGATGTAGCCATTACTTACTATTTTACACCTAGGGTTACTATACATAACCTTAACCCATTTTATAAGAGATTAACTAAAATTGAAATATTGAAAAGGCTTTTGATAAAGTACGACTGGAGTTTATCAAAAGCCTTTTCAAAATCAGCTATGAAAACCAGGCCTGGTGTCCCCGATATTTCATAGTGTTCTATTGTTTCTAGTACTTGTCTTATATTATCTCCAATAATACCTGTCTGATTAGGATTAATAATATCTGACAATACTTTTTTAATTATATGTGCCAAGCATTTTGCTAGGATTTTTTGCATCACAACACTGAAGTGTAAGAGGTCTCCAATTTTTTAAATGGACTGGATCTTTATATACAGTGGGCAAAAAAGTATTTAGTCAGCCACCAATTGTGCAAGTTCTCCCACTTAAAAAGATGAGAGAGGCCTGTAATATTCATCATAGGTACACTTCAACTATGACAGATAAAATGAGAAAAAAAATCCAGAAAATATCATTGTAGGATTTTTTATTTATTTATTTGCAAATTATGGTGGAAAATAAGTATTTGGTCAATAACAAAAGTTTATCTCAATACTTTGTTATATACCCTTTGTTGGCAATGACAGAGGTCAAAGGTTTTCTGTAAGTCTTCACAAGGTTTTCACACACTGTTGCTGGTATTTTGGCCCATTCCTCCATGCAGATCTCCTCTAGAGCAGTGATGTTTTGGGGCTGTTGCTTCATCTGACCATATGACATTCTCCCAATCTTCTTCTGGATCAACCAAATGCTCTCTAGCAAACTTCAGACGGGCCTGGACATGTACTGGCTTAAGCAGGGGGACACGTCTGGCACTGCAGGATTTAAGTCCCTGGCGGCGTAGTGTTACTGATGGTAGGCTTTGTTACTTTGGTCCCAGCTCTCTGCAGGTCATTCACTAGGTCCCCCCGTGTGGTTCTGGGATTTTTGCTAACCGTTCTTGTGATCATTTTGACCCCATGGGGTGAGATCTTGTTTGAGGTTGTGGACAGGTGTCTTTTATACTGATAACAAGTTCAAACAGGTGCCTTGTAGAGTTGATAGATTCTTATATATATTTTCAAAGAAGCTTGGATCATCATTATTCGGACCGTATAGGTTAATAAGCCATATCTGTTTATTGTCCAATAACATATTTAAAATAATCCATCTACCTTGAGGATCTGTTTGGACAATTTGCACATTTGGATAAAAATTATTGTTAATTAAAACCCTTACCCCTTTTGAATTTCTTTGCCCATGGGAGAAGTATATTTCGCCCCCCCCCCCCCCCCCAAACTTAATCTAAAAGTGTTGAATGGGTTTCTTGTAAACAATATATATTATATTCCTTCTCTTTTAGCCAGGTAAATACTGATTGTCTTTTCTTATTATCTGCTAGGCCATTACAATTGTAACTGGCTATACTTATTTCACCACCTATCATAATGAGACACAACTTTCAATTCTTTTTATCAAAATATATGTTTGTAAACGTACCATTAAAAAGTAACATGATGATTGAGTGTCTATATAGCTGTTCCATGATCTTTGCCTTTCTACTAAGTAAACCTCCAATTGGTCCCTACTATTCCACCCGCTAAAAGCCCTCCTCATCCCGAGTTGGTTTGTCATCCCAATGCCCGGCAGACCACCCTCGACCCCCAGATTCTCCCTCATTGATCTAGTTTGTATGTCCAGTAAGGCTTCCCTCAGAACGGTGTTCTCCTTTTTAATTTCGTTCATTTTGGTTTCAATCTTATTGACTGTCCCTTTTAGCTTGTGTGTTTCCTTCTCCAATGTCACAGCTTTTTCATCACTCATCTCGAGGCTTGCCTTCAACTCTTTTATATCCTTACTAACTAATTCAAGTATACCCAGTTTGTCATTCATTGATTTTAACAGATCGGTTTTGACCTTTACCATTCCCGGTGGTGAAATTATTAAATCGTCTGTGTCTGTAGAAGAGTCACGTTTCCGTTTTGAAATCGGTTCCCCTGTCTTACTCAAAGTCATGTTTGGGTGTTGCTTGTTTTCGTAATATTTGTCTCTAGTCTTAAGATTTGTTTTGTGTTATTATCCATATTGAAGGTTATCACCCACCAGATGATGTAGTGCTAATATTTTTGTCTAACTTGCCAATATTGAATATTACGTTTTATCTTGAGGTGCCCTACATAACTTTGTTCAGTCCGCCATTACCTTTACGTCCCTCCTCTCATGACTTACCGCCATTGTTGCAACCCCTATTACCAGTCTGTTCAAACTCTCTTTCGTTTCGTCCGAGATCCCTAAAGATTGGAAAGCTGCCGCGGTCATCCCCCTCTTCAAAGGGGGTGACACTCTAGAACCAAACTGTTACAGACCTATATCCATCCTGCCCTGCCTTTCTAAAGTCTTTGAAAGCCAAGTTAATAAACAGATCACTGACCATTTCGAATCCAACCTTACCTTCTCTGCTGTGCCGAGCTGGTCACGGGTGCACCTCAGCCACGCTCAAGGTACTAAACGATATCATAACCGCCATCGATAAAAGACAGTACTGTGCAGCCATCTTCATCGACCTGGCTAAGACTTTCGACTCTGTCAATCATCGTATTCTTATCGGCAGACTCAATAGCCTTGGTTTCTCAAATGATTGCCTCGCCTGGTTTACCAACTACTTCTCTGATAGAGTTCAGTGTGTCAAATCTGAGGGCCTGTTGTCCGGACCTCTGACAGTCTCTATGGGTGTGCCACAGGGTTCAATTCTCGGGCCGACTCTCTTTTCTGTATACATCAATGATGTTGCTCTTGCTGCTGGTGATTCTCTGATCCACCTCCCACGCAGACGACACCATTCTGTATACTTCTGGCTCCTCCTTGGACACTGTGTTAACTAACCCCCAGACGAGCTTCAATGCCATACAACGCTCCTTCCGTGGTCTCCAACTGCTCTTAAACGCAAGTAAAACTAAATGCATGATATTCAATCTATCACTGCCCGCACCTGCTCGCCCGTCCAGCATCACTACTCTGGACGGCTCTGACTTAGAATACGTGGACAACTACAAATACCTGGGTGTCTGGTTAGACTGTAAACTCTCCTTCCAGACTCACATTAAGCATCTCCAATCCAAAAATAAATCTAGAATCGGCTTCCTATATCGCAACAAAGCATCCTTCCCTCATGCTGCCAAACATACCCTCATAAAACTGACCATCCTACCGATCCTCAACTTCGGTGATGTCATCTATAAAATAGCCTCCAACACTCTACTCAACAAACTGGATGCAGTCTATCACAGTGCCATCCGTTTTGTCACCAAAGCCCCATACACTACCCACCACTGTGACCTGTACACTCTCGTTGGCTGGCCCTCGCTTCATACTTGTCACCAAACCCACTGGCTACAGGTTATCTACAAGTCTCTGCTAGGTAAAGCCCCGCCTTATCTCAGTTCACTGGTCACCATAGCAGCACCCACTCATAGCACGCGCTCCAGCAGGTATATCTCACTGGTCACTCCCAAAGCCAATTCCTCCTTTGGTCGTCTTTCCTTCCAGTTCTCTGCTGCCCATGACTGGAACGAATTGCAAAAATCTCTGAAGCTGGAGACTCACATCTCCTTCACTAGCTTTAAGCACCAGCTGTAAGAGCAGCTTACAGATCACTGCACCTGTACATAGCCCATCTGTAAACAGCCCACCCCCCATACTGGTATTTATTTATTTTGCTCCTTTGCACCCCAGTATCTCTACCTGCATATTCATCTTCTGCCGAATTACCTTTCCAGTGTTTAATTGCTATATTGTAATTACTTCGCCACCATGGCCTATTTATTTCCTTAACTTACCTCAATTGCACTCACTGTATATAGACTTTTTTATTTTCTTTTGTTCTACTGTATTATTGACTATATGTTTTGTTTATTCCATGTGTAACTCTGTGTTTTTGTATGTGTCGAATTGCTACGCTTTATCTTGGCCAGGTCGCAGTTGCAAATGAGAACTTGTTCTCAACTAGTCTACCTGGTCAAATAAAGGTGAAATTAAAATAAATAAATCAAATAGTCAACTTAGTGTATGTAAACTTCTGATACAGTGAATTATAAGTGAAATAATCTTTCTGTAAACAATTGTTGGAGAAATTACTTGTGTCATGCACAAAGTAGATGTCCTAAACAACTTGCCAAATCTATAGTTTGTTAACAAGAAATGTGTGGAGTGGTTGAAAAACAAGTGTTAATGACTCCAACCTAAGTGTATGTAAACTTCCGACTTCAACTGTATATGATGGTGTGTATAGATATTATAGACGGTATATGAATTAAAACGGTGTCTACAGTGTATAAGATGAGCCTTGACTAGAATACAGTATACAGTATACTGTAAATATTGTTAAAGTGACCTGTGTTCAATGACTGTGTATATAGGGCAGAAGTTTTTAAGGTGAAGGGTGGAGTACCCCAGTGGTAGCCGGCTAGTAACAGTGACTAAGTTCAGGGTAGGGTACTGGGTGGAGGCCGGCTAGTGATTATTATTTAACAGTATGATGGACTACAGATAGAAGCTGTTTTACGATCTCTCTGTCCCAGCTTTGATGCACCTGTACTGTCTAGATAGTAGCTGGGTGAACAGGCCATGCCTTGGGTAGCTGAGGTCCTTGATGATCTTCTTGGCCTTCCTGTGACACTGTATGCTGTAGATGTCCTGGAGGGCAGGCAGTGTTCCCCAGGTGACACATTGGGCTGATCGCACCACCTTCTGGAGAGCCCTATGGTTGCTGACAGTGCAGTTGCCGTACCAGGCTATACAGCTCAACAGGATGCTCTCAATAGTGCATCTGTGGAAGTGTGTGGGGGTCTTAGGGACCAAGCCAAATTTTGCGCCTTCTTAACCACACTGTCTGTGTGGTTGGACCATTTCAGATTGTCCTTAATGTGCACTCTGGGGAACTTGTAGCTTTTCACTCTCTCCACTGCTTCCCCATTGATCTGGATTGGGGCGTGCTCTCTCTGCTGTCTCCTGAAGTCCACAATCAGCTCCTTCATTTTGTTGACATTGAGGGAGAGGTTATTTTCCCGGAACCACTCCACCAGGGTCCTCACCTCCTGTCTGTAGGATGTCTCGAATAGGTTGAATGACCCCAAGTGTAATATGGGATCATACCAATCAGAAAAAGCACTTCAGATGAACAACAGTGCTGTCCTACTTTTTACAGTGTAGCATTGTGGGAATGTAGTGACTGCGTCACCGCAGCAAACAACAGAAAGAGAAAACAGACGGAGCAGGGGAGGAGAGACGAAACGGGACGCCTTTTCACAGGAAATGACACTGCTACTTCCTACACTGTTTATATCCCGCATTTATTTAAAGCTGATCATGAATATTCATTAGGTGCACATGTGTAGGAAGTGTATAAAAAGAAAATGGCACACAACCATCGCTGTGGGTCTGCATTCCTCATTTGTCGCAGAATTATGCAGAAATCACAATATGTTGAAATGAAAACTATGTCAGGACACACGCACACACACACACACACACACATTCGACACACCCTTACACACACACACACACACTCCCATACATTGTTTGGTCTCCCGCGCAGAAGTATCATATTATCAAACGCCTAATACATTTAGTCATGCAGCATCAGCATCATGAATTAAGGTATTTTCTCTTCAAGACTGATGTCCTAGTCACCGCCATTGTTTTTCCCAAAGACTCTATGTGCATCCCAAACAGCACCCTATTCCCTATGCATGATGCACCCTGGTCAAAAGTAGTGTACTGCTTAGGGAATATGATGACATTTGGGACTCAAGTGAAAGCCATGTCTGAGTGGTAATGGTACAGCTAAACGGGCTAGCTGTTAGTGTTACTTAGGCTACGGCACGTCAGAGTCTCTGAAGTAGAGTTTTAAATGAAATTCTCCCACCATTATCTCTCAAAGGTTGCCTTAACACACCCACACATACACACGAACACGTACAGAAACACCACTTTACCCTCTCCCAAGCCGACTCATGTTTTATGGATGTTAAGTGGGTGAAGATTTAGTTTTTTATTAAAAAAAATACTGTGAATACTTCTTCTTATTTTTGTCTGTAAACTCCTTTTCATGATAGTTTTCTGTGATTATAGTGTAAAGTACTGAGGGGTATACAGTTATATCAGCCTCGGGTGATTGTGGAGGTTGAGTTATGGTCATGACCAGAATATATTTTTTATCAGAAAATACTGTGGGGTGTAAACTGCTTTTTTTGTGTAAACTCCTTTTCGTGGTATCGTTTTTTGTGATTGTGCTTTAGAGGCATCTGCCTCTGGTGATGATTATGGTGAGGTTGAGTTACAGTCATGACTGTACTTTCAGTTACAGTTATGAACATATTTTGTACATGCTGTCATAGCTTTTGTAAACGGTTTTTTTCTGAAAACATTTTCATGATAGTTTGCTGTGATTGTTGTGTGGAATACTGAAGGGCGTCTGCCTCTCTTGATGGTGCGGTGGAGTTAAGGTATTTTACCATTTGTCATAGCTCGTCCCATAAAGAAGGCCTGAGTGGGTTGTCGAGCTAGCATGTGCTGACAGAAGAATGGCTCACGGTGTACACTTAGGTAATTGTGTACTTGCCTGTATGTTCTCAGGTTTTGATGGCTTGTGTTTTTATTAAGTCCTTGGTTCATCCTTGGATAGATTCGTATCACAGGACCCACCTGGGTCCTCTCTTCTCTGCTCATGCCAAGTAGGGAGAAGTTGCCCCCTAACCACTGATACAGGGTCAGATTTATTTTAATTCCCCTAATGGTTAAGGTTAGGATTAGAGGTGGGAATATCTGGAAATGTAATCTGTGGTTATGGGTCAATTCTAACTCAAGCAGCTTCAAATGATCAGACAGTGAGAGCACGCACACGCATGCACGCACGCGCGCACACACTCTCTCTCTCATTCCAGTACACTTCAATACACTCCAACACACCAGGACTCATGGGATCACACACTGTTATGGACAGTCGATCTCATAAAGAATAAACATAATTTTTTTATGTCCCCGCCTCCCTCCCCTCCACCCCATTCTCTCTCTCCCTCTCTCCATTCTCTTGGTATTTCACCATGGATTGCCTGCCTGTTTTTATGACATAATCTTTAAAATTTTTAGAGGAGCATGGGAAAGAGGTGGAGAGGGAGGGAAGTAGGGATGAGGGAGGAAAGGAGGTTATGAAGCCCCCAATGGAATGGTGGGAGATGTAGTAAAGAGGACGGAGTGCGAGCTGGGGTGGAGTGGGGGGAGGGAGGGGTGTCGTGGTAGTCGGTCGGTAATGGTCATGCTTGATGCGGAAACATTGTGCTGTCGTCGGGAGGGATCTCTGCATTCAGACAGAGCCGCCACAGACAGAATGAGGAGCACACAGACACACACACAGACACACACACAGACACACGTGTGTACTCTCTCTTTCTCTCGCTCTCTCTCACACACAAACACACACACAGACACACGTGTGTACTCTCTCTCTTTGTCTCTCTCTTTCTCTCGCTCTCTCTCACACACAAACATAGTTTACACACTGTACATACACCCGTATGCTCTCACATGTATGCTTGCTCTCTCAAATTCTCAATCTCTCTCTCACACACACACAAACACACACACCAACCTATGCCTTGGAGCTGATACGTTTGGGGAAATAGATAATGCAGCCCTTGCAGAAGCAGCATGGTATTAGATCAGCTTTAATTGAACCAAGCCAGAAAGAGGCTGCAATCTACTACGTTCTCAAGTGCATTCTCTACTGCATCTCTATTGCATTCTACTGCATTCTACTGCATTCTACTGCATTCTGCCACATTCCACTGCATTCTCTTCTGCATTCTGCTGCATTCTCTACTGCATGTCTATTGCATTCTACTGCATTGTCTTCTGTATTCTGCTGCATTCTACTGCATGCTCTACTGCAATCCAATAAATTCCACTGCATTCTACTGCATTCTATTACACCCTTCCACATTCTACTGCATTCTGCTTCATTGCACTGCATTGTACTACATTCTACCACTATACTGCATTCTGCTTCATTGTAATGCATTATACTACATTATACTACATTCCACTACATTCCTCTTCAAAATGGTTGATCGCTGGTGGCTCAGGGTGGTTGACTGTGACGGCTTCATCACAGACACTATATTGACCTGTATTGATTTCCAGATTGACAGCTGTTCACACACATATTGGGGTCTCTCTCTCTCTTGCAATTCAAAGGGCTGTATTGGCATGGGAAACATATATTTACATTGTCCTCCCCATCTCTCTCTCTCTCCCTCTGTCCCTCCTTCTCTCTCGCGGTCTCTCTATTTCTGTGTGTCTGTGTCTCTATCTCTCTCTCTCAATTCAATTCAATTTAAGGGCTTTATTGGCATGGGAAACATATACAGTGGGGCAAAAAAGTATTACAGAAAACCTTTGACCTCTGTCATTGCCAACAAAGGGTATATAACAAAGTATTGAGATAAACCTTTGTTATTGACCAAATACTTATTTTCCACCATAATTTGCAAATAAATTCATTAAAAATCCTACAATGTGATTTTCTGGATTTTTTTTCTCATTTTGTCTGTCATAGTTGAAGTGTACCTATGATGAAAATTACAGGCCTCTCTTTTTAAGTGGGAGTACTTGCACAATTGGTGGCTGACTAAATACTTTTTTGCCCCACTGTATTAACGTTGCCAAAGCAAGTGAAGTCGATAATAAACAAAAGTGAAATAAACAATTCAAATATACAGTAAACATTCACTCAGAGAATAATAAAGACATTTCAAATCTCATAATATGTCTATGTACAGTACAAAAGGGAAAATAAATAAATATAAATATAGGTTGTGTTTACAATGGTGTTTGTTCGTCACTGGTTGCCCTTTTCTTGTGGCAACAGGTCACAAATCTTGCTGCTGTGATGGCACACTGTGGTATTTCACACAGTAGATATGGCACTTTATCAAAATTGGATTTGTTTTCAAATTCTTTCTGTGTCTGTGTAATCTGAGGGAATTATGTGTCTCTAAAATGGTCATACAGTTGACAGGAGGTTAGGAAGTGCATCTCAGTTTCTACCTCATTTTGTGGGCAGTGTGCACATAGCCTGTCTTCTCTTGAGAGCCAGGTCTGCCTACGGTGGCCTTTCTCAATAGCAAGGCTATGCTCACTGAATCTGTACATAGTCAAAGTTTGGGTCAGTCACAGTGGTCAGGTATTCTGCCCCTGTGTACTCTCTGTTTAGGGCCAAATGGCATTCTAGTTTGCTAAATTTTTTGTTAATTACTTTCAATGTGTCAAGTAATTATCTTTTTGTTTTCTCATGATTTGGTTGGGTCTAAATGTGTTACTGTCCTGGGGCTCTGTAGGGTCTGTTTGTGTTTGTGAACAGAGCCCCAGGACCAGTTTGCTTAGGGGACTCTTCTCCAGGTTCATCTCTTTGTAGGTGATGGCTTTGTTATGGAAGGTTTGGGAATCGCTTCCTTTTAGGTGGTTGTAGAATTGAATGGCTCTTTTCTGGATTTTGATAATTAGAGTGCATCGGCCATTTCTGCTCCGCATGCATTATTTGGTGTTTTACGTTGTACACAGAGGATATTTTTGCAGAGTTCTGCATGCAGAGTCTCAACTTGGTGTTTGTCCCACTTTGTGAATTCTTGGTTGGTGAGCGGACTCCAGACCTCACAACCATAAAGGGCAATGGGTTCTGTAACTGATTCAAGTATTTTTTACCAGAAACTAATCGTTCACAGCTTTGTGGAAATGACCTGTGGCACTGATGTTTCGGCAGAGGTATGTATAGTTTTGTGTGTGCTCTAGGGCAATGGTATCTAGATGGAATTTGTATTTTTGGTCCTAGCAACTGGACCTTTTTTGGATCACCATTATTATTTGTCTTACTGAGATTTACTGTCAGGGCCCAGGTATGACAGAATCTGTGCAGAAGACCTCGGTGCTGCTGTAGGCCCTCATCAGCAAACAGTAGACAGGTTCTAGTAGGGTGAAGCCGGGTGCTGTCGACCGTTCTAGTGCCCTCGCCAATTCATTGATTTATATGTTTAAGAGGGTGGGGCTTAAGCTGTATCCCTGTTTCACCCCACAGCCCTGTGGAAAGAAATCTCTCTCTCTCTCTCTCTCTCTCTTTTTAGTCTCTCTCTCTCTATATATATATTTCTCTTTCTCCCTCCATTGTCTCTCTCTCTACCTCCTTCCCTCCCTCCTCTCTCTCTCTCCCACTCTCTCTCTCCCACTTTCAGACGTACAGCTGGTTCTCCAGAAGAAGCTGGAAGACTTGTCTGACATGGAGGACATGTTCTTGAGCCAAGTGGGAAAACATGAGGATGTAATCAAGGTAGACGAATACGAACCGGTTCAGCATGTCCTGGAGAACGTCATTTACCAGGGCCTGAACACAGCAGGAGCATTGGTCAGTCCAAACTGCATCACCAGGTATTCGTAGTGCCCTAGTCGTGATAATGGCGGTTTTCCACTCATCCCCTTCCCGGATCTGTACCAGATGGTAGGCGTTCCGTAGGTCCAACTTGGAGAAGATGGTAGCCCCCTGGAGAAGCTTGAAAGCCAAGACAATGAGTGGAAGCGGGAAACGTTTTTTAACCGTTATGTCATTCAGGATCCGGTACTCGATACACGGACGCAGGGTTTTGTCCTTCTTCTCCACAAAGAAGAACCCTGCTCCTGCGGGGGAGGAAGAAGGACCGATACACCCTGCAGCCAGGGAGTCCTCAATATACGTCTCCATCGCCTTGGTCTCTGGACCTGACAGGGAATAAAGCCGCCCCCGAGGCGGTTTAGTGCCCGGCAGGAGGTTGATGGCGCAGTCATAGGGCCGATGCGGAGGAAGCGCGGTGGCACGGGCCTTGCTTAAAACCTCCCGGAGATCCTGGTACTCCGCAGGAACGACGATGAGGTCCGGGGCTTTCCCAAGCCCGCAAGAAGATGTCTATGAGCACCCGGAGAGATTTGTACCGGTCACCCCACAACAGGGTAGCATGGAGAGGGGTATGAGTAATGGAAGATGGGAAACTCCCCGTATGGCTCACCAGCGTATCCGTACTAGTAGCTCCTTTATGAGCCTGGTTCTTTAATGGGCAGGTAAATGAAAAATGTCCCATAGCTCCACAATACCCGACAGCTCTGGGTGTTAAGTCTGAATAAGCGCTAAGCAGGAGGCAATCTAGCCAAATCAAATCAAATCAAATTTTATTTGTCACATACACATGGTTAGCAGATGTTAATGCGAGTGTAGCGAAATGCTTGTGCTTCTAGTTCCGACAATGCAGTAATAACCAACAAGTAATCTAACTAACAATTCCAAAACTACTGTCTTGTACACAGTGTAAGGGGATAAAGAATATGTACATAAGGATATATGAATGAGTGATGGTACAGAGCAGCATAGGCAAGATACAGTAGATGGTATCGAGTACAGTATGTACAAATGAGATGAGTATGTAAACAAAGTGGCATAGTTTAAAGTGGCTAGTGATACATGTATTACATAAGGATACAGTCGATGATATAGAGTACAGTATATACGTATGCATATGAGATGAATAATGTAGGGTAAGTAACATTATATAAGGTAGCATTGTTTAAAGTGGCTAGTGATATATTTACATCATTTCCCATCAATTCCCATTATTAAAGTGGCTGGAGTTGAGTCAGTGTCAGTGTGTTGGCAGCAGCCACTCAATGTTAGTGGTGGCTGTTTAACAGTCTGATGGCCTTGAGATAGAAGCTGTTTTTCAGTCTCTCGGTCCCAGCTTTGATGCACCTGTACTGACCTCGCCTTCTGGATGATAGCGGGGTGAACAGGCAGTGGCTCGGGTGGTTGATGTCCTTGATGATCTTTATGGCCTTCCTGTGACATCGGGTGGTGTAGGTGTCCTGGAGGGCAGGTAGTTTGCCCCCGGTGATGCGTTGTGCAGACCTCACCACCCTCTGGAGAGCCTTACGGTTGAGGGCGGAGCAGTTGCCGTACCAGGCGGTGATACAGCCCGCCAGGATGCTCTCGATTGTGCATCTGTAGAAGTTTGTGAGTGCTTTTGGTGACAAGCCAAATTTCTTCAGCCTCCTGAGGTTGAAGAGGCGCTGCTGCGCCTTCTTCACAATGCTGTCTGTGTGAGTGGACCAATTCAGTTTGTCTGTGATGTGTATGCCGAGGAACTTAAAACTTGCTACCCTCTCCACTACTGTTCCATCGATGTGGATAGGGGGGTGTTCCCTCTGCTGTTTCCTGAAGTCCACAATCTGGAGTGGAGTGGGTCTAGGGTGTCAGGTAGGGTGGAGGTGATATGGTCCTTGACTAGTCTCTCAAAGCACTTCATGATGACGGAAGTGAGTGCTACGGGGCGGTAGTCGTTTAGCTCAGTTACCTTAGCTTTCTTGGGAACAGGAACAATGGTGGCCCTCTTGAAGCATGTGGGAACAGCAGACTGGTATAGGGATTGATTGAATATGTCCGTAAACACACCGGCCAGCTGGTCTGCGCATGCTCTGAGGGCGCGGCTGGGGATGCCGTCTGGGCCTGCAGCCTTGCGAGGGTTAACACGTTTAAATGTCTTACTCACCTCGGCTGCAGTGAAGGAGAGACCGCATGTTTTCGTTGCCGGCCGTGTCAGTGGCACTGTATTGTCCTCAAAGCGGGCAAAAAAGTTGTTTAGTCTGCCTGGGAGCAGGACATCCTGGTCCGTGACTGGGCTGGATTTCTTCCTGTAGTCCGTGATTGACTGTAGACCCTGCCACATGCCTCTTGTGTCTGAGCCGTTGAATTGAGATTCTACTTTGTCTCTGTACTGACGCTTAGCTTGTTTGATAGCCTTGCGGAGGGAATAGCTGCACTGTTTGTATTCGGTCATGTTACCAGACACCTTCCCCTGATTAAAAGCAGTGGTTCGCGCTTTCAGTTTCACGCGAATGCTGCCATCAATCCACGGTTTCTGGTTAGGGAATGTTTTAATCGTTGCTATGGGAACGACATCTTCAACGCACGTTCTAATGAACTCACACACCGAATCAGCGTATTCGTCAATGTTGTTGTCTGACGCAATACGAAACATGTCCCAGTCCACGTGGTGGAAGCAGTCTTGGAGTGTGGAGTCAGCTTGGTCGGACCAGCGTTGGACAGACCTCAGCGTGGGAGCCTCTTGTTTTAGTTTCTGTCTGTAGGCAGGGATCAACAAAATGGAGTCGTGGTCAGCTTTTCCGAAAGGGGGGCGGGGCAGGGCCTTATATGCGTCGCGGAAGTTAGAGTAACAATGATCCAAGGTCTTTCCACCCCTGGTTGCGCAATCGATATGCTGATAAAATTTAGGGAGTCTTGTTTTCAGATTAGCCTTGTTAAAATCCCCAGCTACAATGAATGCAGCCTCCGGATGAATGGTTTCCAGTTTGCAAAGAGTTAAATAAAGTTTGTTCAGAGCCATCGATGTGTCTGCTTGGGGGGGGATGTATACGGCTGTGATTATAATCGAAGAGAATTCTCTTGGTAGATAATGCGGTCTACATTTGATTGTGAGGAATTCTAAATCAGGTGAACAGAAGGATTTGAGTTCCTGTATGTTTCTTTCATCACACCATGTCACGTTAGTCATAAGGCATACGCCGCCGCCCCTCTTCTTACCAGAAAGTTGTTTGTTTCTGTCTGCGCGATGTGTGGAGAAACCCGTTGGCTGCACCGCTTCGGATAGAGTCACTCCAGTGAGCCACGTTTCCGTGAAGCAAAGAACGTTACAGTCTCTGATGTCCCTCTGGAATGCTACCCTTGCTCGGATTTCATCAACCTTGTTGTCAAGAGACTGGACATTGGCAAGAAGAATGCTAGGGAGTGGTGCACGATGTGCCCGTCTCCGGAGTCTGACCAGAAGACCGCCTCGTTTCCCTCTTTTTCGGAGTTGTTTTTTTTTTGGGTCGCTGCATGGAATCCACTCAGTTGTCCTGTTTGTAAGGCAGAACACAGGATCCGCGTCGCGAAAAACATATTCTTGGTAGTACTGATGGTGAGTTGATGCTGATCTTATATTCAGTAGTTCTTCTCGACTGTATGTAATGAAACCTAAGATGAGCTGGGGTACTAATGTAAGAAATAACACGTAAAAAAACAAAAAACTGCATAGTTTCCTAGGAACGCGAAGCGAGGCGCCCAGTTACATGGGCTCCAGAGGAGACGACTCTACAGCCCTTGGTGACCGTCCGAGATACTTCGGCTGACGTCGGATCCACTAGGAAATGTGGGCTTTAGGGATTTCCGGGGCTATTCAGAGGCGAGGTGGAAATCGAGGACAAGTGTTGGCGACAGGGAACAGATTCCCTCTCCATCCTACGTTCCAGTAGCCACCCCATCGATCCGATGGTCAGGGCAATGAGGGAGTCGAGGTCCAGGGGCAGTTCCCGGGTCGCGAGCTCGTCCTTAATCACATCCGACAACCCGTTATGGAACGCGTCGAACAGGGCTTCCGGGTTCCAGGCACTCTCAGCCGCCAATGTGCGAAAATACACCACGTAATCTGCTACACTACAGGAATCCTGATGTAGTTGGAGCAGCTTACAAGCCGCCTCTCTCCCGGACAATGGAGAATCGAGCACTTTCCGTACCTCCACCACGAACTCCTCCAATCTGAGGAAAACGGTGGATTATTGCTCCCACACTGCCGTAGCCCAGGCAAGAGCCCTCCCGGACATCAGAATTATCACGTACGCTATCCTCGAGCGATCCGATGGAAATGGAGAGGGCTGCAGCTCAAAGATGAGGACATTGGGAGAGAAACACCCGGCAGGATCCAGGATCTCCAGCGTAGCACTCTGGAGGAGGTAAACATAGTTCTTGGGAAGCCGGGGTAGATTGGGGAGAAACGCCACTGATAGCGGGGTACATGCCAGTCTGGGGGGTTACTGCTGCCTCAGACAATCCACTGAATTGCTCCAGCAATGTGTTGAAGGCATGGTTCTGGCGTTCTGCCAAGGTCTGTAATCCGTCAGTCATGGCCAGTTCGTACTAACACAACTCAGGATATGACACAGATGCAGACACGTGAGGCAGATAGTACAGTTCTCAAATGATTTATTAGAAACATGGGGTAGGCAAAGGGCAGGTCGAGGGCAAGCAGAGGTTTGTAATCTGGTCAGAGTCAGGCAGGTACAGGACGGCAGGCAGGCTTGGGGTCAGGGCAGGCAGAGGTTTGTAATCTGGTCAGAGTCAGGCAGGTACAGGACGGCAGGTAGGCTCGGGGTCAAGGCAGGCGGAATGGTCAGAACCGGGAAAAACTAGGAAACAGAACTAGAGATGCAGGAAGTAGGGAGAGAACGCTGGTAAGACCTGACAAGACAAGACGAACTGGCAACAGACAAACAGAGAACACAGGTATAAATACACAGGGCATAATGGGAGGATGGGCGACACCTGGAGGTGGGTGGAGACAAGCACAAAGACAGGTGAAACCTGTGGGGTGCCAAGCAGAGGGTATTGGTTACCATTTGTATAGTCTGGACACTCCACAAGGCCACTTAGTTGGTGCATTGGTTTTACTGAGGGTTCCTCTCATTTTGAGGCAGTTGTGTGTATGTGTGTGCCTGCATGAGTGTGTGTGTGTAGGGTTTGTGGTGGGTTTAACCTCTCTAGGGTATGTGGGACGCTAGCGTCCCATCTGGCCAACATCCAATGAGGTTGCAGAGTGCCAAATTCAATTACAGAAATGCTCATTATAAAAATTCTGGAAAAAAAACACATTTTACATAGGTTTAAAGATTAACTTCTTGTTAAACCAACCACAGTATTATATTTATAAAATGCTTTTCGGCGAAAGCATACTTAGCCCAGAACATACCTAGCCCAGAACATAGCCCAGTTGACAAATTATTACAAACAGTAACCAGCCAAGCAGAAGCGTTACAAAACTCAGAAATAGAGATAAAATGAATACCTTTGATTATCTTCATATGGTGGCAATCAGAAGACATTCATTCACTCAATAAATGTTCCTTTTGTTCAATGAAGTCTCTTTATATCCAAAAACCTCAGTTTTGTTAGCGCGTTTTCTTCAGTAATCCACAGGCTCAAACTCAGTCAAAACAATCAGACAAAAAATCTAAATTGTATCCGTAAAGTTCATAGAAACATGTCAAACAATGTTTATATTCAATCCTCAGGTTGTTTTTTTACCCTAAATGATCTATAATATTTCAATCGGACAAGAAATGCACATGATCCTGAAAAAACTTCCTTCACATTAGGGTCCACTCGTTCAGACTGGTCTTACTCCCTCATTTATAAGAATACAAACCTGAAACGATTTCTAAAGACTGTTGACATCTAGTGGAAGGCATGGGAACTGCAAATGGAGTCCTAAGTCAGTGGTTACTGTAATAGCATTGAATAGAAAACTACAAAACCAACAAAAGAAACTACTTCCTGAATGGATTTTTCTCAGGTTTTCGCCTGCTTAATCAGTTCTGTGATACTCACAGACACTATTTTAACAGTTTTTTACTCTCCTTTTTTACTCTCCTCCATTTCCGTATACTATGGCACTGTTCCTTTTCCTCCCGGACGGGTCGGCCCTCCCTACTGCTCCATGGCTGAGTGACTCATTGCAAGCTTAGAGAACAGGGCTGTGGGCAGCTGAGCGAAAATGAAGGAAACTAAACTTCCAAAGGACCTATCTTCCTTTCACGCCCTCCCCTTCTCTTTCTCTGTATCTTCTGCTAAAGCCACTTTCTACCACTCCAAATGTCAAACTTCTGTCTCTAACCCTAGGAAACTCTTTTCTACCTTCTCTTCCCTCTTTAATCCTTGAAACCCTCCCACCTCCCTCTCTGCGGATGACTTAGTCAACAACAAGTTTTTAAAAAAGGTTGTCGACATCCGTTACTCATTCACTCAGCCTATTGATTCCACTGGTCTCATTTACACAGAACTACCCTATGCCCTGACCTCTTTCTCCCCTTTCTCTCCAGATGACATCCTGTGACAAGTGAGGTCTGGCCGCACGACAACCTGCTCAGTCGATCCCATCCCCTACTCCCTTCTCCAGACCATCTCTGGAGACCTTCTCCCATTTCTCACTTCCCTCATCAACTCATCCCAGACCACTGGCCACTGGCTACCCTCTGACTTCAAAATGGCCCGAGTTGCTCCCCTCCTCAAGAACAAGAAACCAACACTTGACTCACCTGACGTCAAAAACTATAGACATGCATCCCTTCTTTCTTTTCTTTCCAAAACACTTGAGCAAGCAAGACTGCTCATCTCTATGTCACAGAGGCTCTCCGCACTGCCAAAGCTGACTCTCTATCCTATTTTCTTATCCTCCTAGATCTTTCCACTGTCTTCGACACTGTGAACCTTCAGATCCTCCTCTCCACCCTCTCAAGGCTGGGTGTCTCAGGCACTGCACACTCTTGGATTGCATCCTAACTGGCAGGGCTCCCCTACCACGTGACGTGGAGAGGATCTGGGCCTGTACCACATACTCTCACTACTGGTGTCCCCCATGGCTCGGTTCTAGGCCCTCTACATTTATCTCTATACACATAGTCTCTCGGCTCCGTCATATCCTTACATGGTCTCTCTTACCATTGCTACTTCCTCTCTTCTGACACCCAGGTGGCGACACGCATCTCTGCATGCCTGGCAGATATCTAAACTTGGATGTCGGCCCACCACCTCAGGCTCAACCTTGACAAGTCGGAACTGCTCTTCCTCCCGGGGAAGATCTGCCCGCTCAAAGACCCCTCCATCACAGTTGACAACTCCACAGTATTGCCCTCCCAGAGTGCAAAGAACCTTGGTGTGACCCTGGACAACACCCTGTCGTTCTCTGTGAACATCAAAGCAGTGACCCAGCCCTGCAGGTTCAAGCTCTACAACATCCGTAGAGTACAACCCTCCTTCAGACAAGAAGCGGCGCAGGTCCTATTCCAGGCACTTGTCCTCTCCAATCTGGATCTGCCATCCAACCCCTGCAACTTATCCAGAACACTGTACTCCACCTGGTTTTCAACCTTTCCAAGTTCTCTCATGTCACCCCCGCTCCTCCACACACTCCACTGGCT
The DNA here is from genome assembly GCF_013265735.2 of Oncorhynchus mykiss. Taxonomy (NCBI): domain Eukaryota; kingdom Metazoa; phylum Chordata; class Actinopteri; order Salmoniformes; family Salmonidae; genus Oncorhynchus; species Oncorhynchus mykiss. The sequence continues at coordinate 20,201,450 of NC_048574.1, forward strand.
TCCAGTCGAAGCTCGCATCCACTACAAGACCATGGTGCTTACCTACGGAACAGCAAGAGGAACTCCCCCTCCCTACCATCAGGCTATGCTCAAACCCTACACCCCAACCCGAGCACTCCGTTCTGCCGCTTCAGATCTCTTGGCCCTCCCAAACCTACAGGGTGGTATCTTAAATAATCCTCCTTATCTCGACCCCCCCCCCCCCCCCCCAGAAATTAATAAATAAAATAAAATAATGTATACTTCAACCAGCCCTCGCATTTGCCCCCCCCCCCTTCTACCTCTGACTCTACTGATAGCTACGTTATTGAGGAAACATTTACTTTCTATGCTTGTGGTATGTGGTAAGATGAATGCACTAACTGTAAGAGCGTCCGCTAAATGACTAAAATGTCAAATATAACTACAACGGTTAGTCTCACTGCTTTGCCAAATTCTAACGAGACCAACGAGACCAATACCTGTAACTGTTCCCATCAACAAATACAGGTATTATAGGTCTATATTCATAGCCAATTCAAACTTAGACCCGTCATATTCCTTGACGTGATATGGAAAATGGAGAATCAATGGTTTCTCCACTGAATACTCTCCCAGGGTTGGTTTGATTTAGCCTCTATAAAGAGGTCAGTCTGACAGTGTGTGTCTGTGTGTGTGTCTTTGTGTGTGTCTGTGTCTGTGTGTGTGTGTGCTTGCTTGCTAGCGTGTGTGTGTGTTTCTTTCTAAGGTGAAGTTGATTGCTGTAAGCACCCCCATATGTATTGCTTATTTCCACTTCCACTTCCCCTCCCTCCTTCTCTCCCCTCTCCCCTTCTTCCTTTCTCCAGAGCTTGTCTAGGCTAGAGTTAATTCACTTTGTGTCCTCTTCTCTGGGCAGACAAAAGGAGAGAAACAACACTAAGGAGAGAGGGAGAGGAGAGAATGCAGATTGAGCCTTCCCTGTTCATCGTGTTCCACTCAGTTCTCTCCTTCTAGGGACTTCATGTGTGTGTTCATTGTTTGTGTGTGTCTTTGTGTGTGTGTGTGTGTGTGTGTGTGTGTGTGTGTGTGTGTGTGTGTGTGTGTGTGTGTGTGTGTGTGTGTGTGTGTGTGTGTGTGTGTTCAGGGTGTGAGTGTGTGAGTGTTTGTTGTGTGTGTGTGTGCAGTCTCCCTATGTGTATGTATGTTCCACACTGGCTTCCTTTCATTGAAACCAATGGCCACAGGGTCAGAAAGCTCTGCTTATACCATATCCAAGGGTACCAAACCCTCACAGGAATACAGAGAGATCTATCTCCACCTAAAGGCATATCACTCATATTGCTCCATAGCCAATGTAGGTTGTTCCCAAATGGCACCCTATTCCCTAGTGCACTACTTTTGACCAGAGAATAGGGTGCCATTTGGGATGTAAACGTCAAGTTCTGCTATAATGAGACGATGGTGGCTGTTTGTGTTTGTGAGAGAGCGATGTTCTTGGTATTGTCGCTCGTCTTGTTTATTGGAAATAACACCAGCTCAGCAGTCTGCTCATTAGTGGTTCTGTACTTCTCCAGGTGGAGAAAGAGAGAGAGGGGGGAGATGGAGAAAGAGGGGGGAGAGAAACAGAAAGAGGGGTAGAAGGAGTGAGCAAGAGAGGGCGGGCTGGAGAGAGAAATTGAAAGAATAGACTGAGACAGACAGCATGATGGATGATGATATCATTCTTTCTGTTTGCAAAGTGCTAACCTCTGATGGGTGTGTGGTCATGAATTATAATGGATTAGTGTGTTATTTGTTATGAGTGCATGGGTGTGTGAGTATGTGTTTATGTGTGTGTATGTGTGAGAGAGAAAAAGGGAGAGGGGGGTGTGTCTGTCTGTCAGTGTGTAATTGTCTCTGTGTGTGTGTGTCTGTGTGTGTGCGCGTTTATGCGTGCTTATGTGTCTCCTATGAGGGAAAAGCAGTCATATGTCGTTTCCAGCTTTTGATCTCCTTGGGTCAGTGGAGGCCCTCACTACCCCCTCTACCCCGGGGACAACTGTACCTTCCCCTTGTACACACACACGCACTCATAACTAATAACCCTGGGAGCAGGTGCGTTCACGGTGAACATTTTAACCACATGTGCATCACTCATAGCAGCCATGATCCTAAACAGACTACACAGACCACGCCATGATCCTAAATAGACTACACAGACCACGCCATGATCCTAAACAGACTACACAGACCACGCCATGATCCTAAACAGACTACACAGACCACGCCATGATCCTAAACAGACTACACAGACAATGCCATGATCCTAAACAGACTACACAGACCACGCCATGATCCTAAATAGACTACACAGACAACGCCATGATCCTAAACAGACTACACAGACCACGCCATGATCCTAAACAGACTACACAGACAATGCCATGATCCTAAACAGACTACACAGACCACGCCATGATCCTAAACAGACTACACAGACAAAGCCTTGATCCTAAACAGACTACACAGACCACGCCATGATCCTAAACAGACTACACAGACCACGCCTTCATCCTAAACAGACTACACAGACCACGCCATGATCCTAAACAGAATACACAAACCACGCCATGATCCTAAACAGACTACACAGACCACGACATGATCCTAAACAGACTACACAGACCACGTCATGATCCTAAACAGACTACACAGACCACGTCGTGATCCTAAACAGACTACACAGACCACGCCATGATTCTAAACAGACTACACAGACAACGCCATGATCCTAAACAGACTACACAGACCACGCCATGATCCTAAACAGACTACACAGACCACGCCTTCATCCTAAACAGACTACACAGACCACGCCATGATCCTAAACAGAATACACAAACCACGCCATGATCCTAAACAGACTACACAGACCACGACATGATCCTAAACAGACTACACAGACCACGTCATGATCCTAAACAGACTACACAGACCACGTCGTGATCCTAAACAGACTACACAGACCACGCCATGATCCTAAACAGACTACACAGACCACACCATGATGCTAAACTGACTATGCCATGATCCTAAACTTGACTACGACATGATCCTAAACCAACTACGCCATGATCCTAAACTGACTTCAACATGATCCTAAACAGACTACAATATGAACCTAAACTGAGTACGACATGATCCTAAACGGACTACGCCATGATCCTAAACTGACTACGACATGATCCTAAACTGACTACAACATGATCCTAAACTGACTACAACATGATCCTAAACTGAGTACGACATGATCCTAAACTGACTACGACATGATCCTAAACCGACTACAACATGATCCTAAACTGACTACAACATGATCCTAAACTGAGGACGACATGATCCTAAACGGACCACGCCATGATCCTAAACAGACTACACAGACCACGCCATGATCCTAAACAGACTACACATACCAGGCCATGATGCTAAACAGACTACACAGACCACACCATGATCCTAAACAGATTACACAGACCATGCCATGATAATAAACTGACTACGCCATGATCCTAAACTGACTATGCCATGATCCTAAAATTGACCAGGACATGATCCTAAACTGACTACGACATGATCCTAAACCAACTATGACATGATCCTAAACTGACTACAACATGATCCTAAACTGACTACAACATGATCCTAAACAGACTATGCCATGATCCTAAACTGACTACGACATGATCTTAAACTGAGTACAACATGATCCTAAACTGATTACGCCATGATCCTAAACTGAGTATGACATGATCCTAAACTGAGTACGACATGATCCTAAACCGACTACAACATGATCCTAAACTGATTACGCCATGATCCTAAACTGACTACAACATGATCCTAAACCGACTACGACATGCTCCTAAACTTAGTACGACATGATCCTAAACTGACTACGACATGATCCTAAACAAACTACACAGACCATGCCATGATCCTAAACTGACTGCGACATGATCCTAAACTGAGTACGAAATGATCCTGAACAGACTACAACATGATCCTAAACTGAGTACAACATGATCCTAAACTGAGTACAACATGATCCTAAACTGACTACACCAAGATCCTAAACTGAGTACGACATGATCCTAATCCGACTACGACATGATCCTAAACTGACTACGCCATGTTCCTAAACTGAGTATGACATGATCCTAGACTGAGTACGACATGATCCAAACTGACTACGACATGAGCCTAATCAGTTTACGCTATGATCCTAAACTGAGTACGCCATGATCCTAAACTGAGTACAACATGATCCTAAACTGAATACGCCATGATCCTAAACTGAGTACGCCATGATCCTAAACTGAGTATGCCATGATCCTAAACTGAGTACGCCATGATCCTAAACTGAGTACAACATGATCCTAAACAGACTACGCCATGATCCTAAACTGAGTACGCCATGATCCTAAACTGAGTACACAGACCATGCCATGATAATAAACTGACTACGCCATGATCCTAAACTGACTATGCCACGATCCTAAAATTGACCAGGACATGATCCTAAACTGACTACGACATGATCCTAAACCAACTACGACATGATCGTAAACTGACTACAACATGATCCCAAACTGACTACAACATGATCCTAAAAAGACTACGCCATGATCCTAAACTGACTACGACATGATCCTAAACAGACTATGCCATGATCTTAAACTGACTACGACATGATCTTAAACTGAGTACAACATGATCCTAAACTGATTACGCCATGATCCTAAACTGACTACAACATGATCCTAAACCGACTACCACATGATCCTAAACTTAGTACGACATGATCCTAAACTGACTACGACATGATCCTAAACAGACTACACAGACCATGCCATGATACTAAACTGACTGCGACATGATCCTAAACTGAGTACGAAATGATCCTGAACAGACTACAACATGATCCTAAACTGAGTACAACATGATCCTAAACTGAGTACAACATGATCCTAAACTGACTACACCAAGATCCTAAACTGAGTACGACATGATCCTAATCCGACTACGACATGATCCTAAACTGACTACGCCATGTTCCTAAACTGAGTATGACATGATCCTAAACTGAGTACGACATGATCCAAACTGACTACGACATGATCCTAATCAGACTACGCTATGATCCTAAACTGAGTACGCCATGATCCTAAACTGAGTACAACATGATCCTAAACTGAATACGCCATGATCCTAAACTGAGTACGACATGATCCTAAACTGAGTACGACATGATCCTAAACAGACTGCAACATGATCCTAAACTGAGTTCAACATGATCCTAAACTGAGTTCAACATGATCCTAAACTGAGTACAAAAATGATCCTAAACTGACTACGCCATGATCTTAAACTGAGTACGACATGATCCTAAACTGAGTACGACATGATCCTAAACAGACTACGACATGATCCTAAACTGAGTACAACATGATCCTAAACTGAGTACGACATGAACCTAAACAGACTACAACATGATCCTAAACTGGGTACAACATGATCCTAAACTGAGTATGCCATGATCCTAAACTGAGTACGCCATGATCCTAAACTGAGTACAAGATGATCCTAAACAGACTACGCCATGATCCTAAACTGAGTACGCCATGATCCTAAACTGAGTACAACATGATCCTAAACAGACTACGCCACGATCCTAAACTGAGTACGACATGAACCTAAACTGAGTACGGCATGATCCTAAACTGAGTACAACATAATCCTAAACAGACTACGCCATGATCCTAAACTGAGTACGCCATGATCCTAAGCTGAGTACAACATGATCCTAAACAGACTACACCATGATTCTAAACTGAGTACGCCATGATCCTAAACTGACTACAACATAATCCTAAACTGAGTACGCCATGATCCTAAACCGACTACGACATGATCCTAAACAGACTACGCCATGATCCTAAGCTGAGTACGCCATGATCCTAAACTGAGTACAACATGATCCTAAACTGACTACAACATGATCCTAAACTGAGTTCAACCTGATCCTAAACTGACTGCGCTATGATCCTAAACTGAGTACGACATGATCCTAAACTGAATACGACATGATACTAAACAGACTACAACATAATCCTAAACTGAGTACAACATAATCCTAAACTGACTACAACATGATCCTAAACTGAGTTCAACATGATCCTAAACTCAGTACGACATGAACCTAAACTGAGTACGACATGATCCTAAACTGAGTACAACATGAGCCTAAACTGACTACGCCATGATCCTAAACTGAGTACGACATGATCCTAAACTGAGTACGCCATGATCCTAAACCGACTACGACATGATCCTAAACTGAGTACGCCATGATCCTAATCCGACTACGACATGATCCTAAACTGCGTACGACATGATCCTAAACTGAGTACAACATGATCCTAAACAGACTACGCCATGATCCTAATCTGATTACGACATGATCCTAAACCAACTACGACATGATCCTAAACTGACTACGACATGATCCTAAACTGAGTACGCCATGATCCTAAACTGAGTACAACATGATCCTAAACTGACTACAACATGATCCTAAACTGAGTTCAACATGATTCTAAACTGACTGCGCTATGATCCTAAACTGAGTACGACATGATCCTAAACTGAATACGACATGATCCTAAACAGACTACAACATGATCCTAAACTGAGTACAACATGATCCTAAACTGACTACAACATGATCCTAAACTGAGTTCAACATGATCCTAAACTCAGTACGACATGATCCTAAACCGACTACGACATGATCCTAAACTGAGTACGACATGATCCTAAACTGAATACAACATGATCCTAAACTGAGTACAACATGATCCTAAACTGAGTACAACATGATCCTAAACTGAGTACAACATGATCCTAAACAGACTACAGACTGTTTCCTTTTCTTGGTGGTTTTCCTTTTCCTTTGGATGATTATTTTTGAAAAATGTTTGTGGTGTAATTAGGTATATTGGATTACTTGTTGGAATTGGCCTGGTTTTGGTGGGGATGGCGACCCACATTGGGATGCCGTCCTTGTCACTTCGGCCCGGCTTCAACTTTGTTACTGAAGCTGCAGTACTGTAACTGTGGAGGAGTTTTTGGTCACCGTAGGAGAGAAGGAATGAAAATGTTGTTTATGCATCGTGGATGAGTAAAGCGTTGGTGGTTTTTCTTAATTTAAGAGCGTCTTGTCGATCGAATGGTAAAGGTTTCTTAAATCTTAAAGGTATGCTCTGGTGAGCTTTTTTCTCCATCAAAAAGGGTTACGATTTCGCATGTACAGCCATTTATTCCCAATGTTATTGTGGTTTGGGAAGTTTGCAAGTTCCATTAAAATTGTCCCGCTGGGATGCAAACTGAAACAGGTTATGTCATTTTGGTGACAGGTGTTTCTGTTTTTGTACTCACCGGAGCAGACTTTGGAGTTATCGTTTAAAGTCAAGAATGACAACAGACTGTATATGGTTATGCTAGTACGGGAAGTCAATGTTTTTTTGAGTGTGGGGATGTTGGCAAAAAGCGACCTGCTTGCCTGAAAAGGGAGAAGGCGGATGGCGGGATGCAGGTGGTCCTCATAACGTCTGGGCCCGCTGATGTAGGGAGAGGTGGGCCGACAGTGGTAGAGCAGCCACAAGTACCTGTTGCTGAGCAACAAGTTGTTTGTGTTGAGGGTACTGAGTTGCAGCTTGTACAAGAGGGGAACATAGAGTCTGATGTGCAACAGAAAAATATTGTTGTAGGAGTTAAGGATGGATCTGGGTAGCCATTTCCCCAGGCTGGTGAGGAGATGTACGAGTGATGGGTGAGGGGGGAGCTAGTCTCCATGGCAATGGCTTCCATGGCTTCCATGGAAATGGTTTCCTTAGGAAACTTTGCAGAATTTGTTTTTTTTAATGTATTATTTCTTACATTGTTAGCCAAGAAAATCTTGTGTTATTACGTACAGCCGAGAAGAATATCAGAGCGGCGTCAACTTACCAGCACTACAACCAGGAATACGACTTTCCCTAAGCAGATCCTTTGTCTGCACCACCCAGGGCATTTTAACTGATTCTAGATGCCGACCCAAAACTATGCCGCCGGAGAAGAGGAAGTCAGAGTGGTCTTCTAGTCAGACTTAGGAGGCGCGCACATCATTTACCGCTTCCAAGTATATTACTTGCTATCTTATAGTCCTTAGATAACAAAGTTGACAAGATCAGGGCAAGGGTTTCTGTCAAGAGCGACATCAGGGATATCATACTCTGTTTCATGGAAACATGGCTCTATTGGGATATACTGTCGGAGTCAGTACAGCCACCTGGATTCTCAGTGCATCACGCCGAAAGGAATAAACATTGGGGGTGTATGTTCATGATTAACGACTCATGGTGTAATTGTAACAACATACAGGAACTCAAGTCCTTTTGTTCACTTGACCTAGAATTACCTCACAATAAAATGCCGACTGTATTGTCTCTCAAGATAATTATTTTCGGTTATTGTCTTTTTTTTATTATTTTAGCCCTTTTTTTCCCCAATTTCGTGGTATCCAATTGTTGTAGTAGCTTGTCTCATTGCTACAACTCCCGTACGGGCTCAGGAGAGACGGCTGAATGAGAAGGCTGAATGTCATGCGTCCTCCGATACACAACCCAACCAGCCGTACTGCTTCTTAACACAGTGCGCATCCAACCCGGAAGCCAGCCACACCAATGTGTCAGAGGCTACACCGTGCACCTGGCAACCTTTGCTAGCGCGCACTGCGCCCGGCCCGCCACAGGAGTCGCTGGTGCGCGATGAGACAAGGAGATCCCTACCGACCAATCCCGGACGACGCTAGGCCAATTGTGCGCCCCACAGACCTCCCGGTCGCGGCCGGTTACGGCAGAGCCTGGGCGCGAACCCAGGGACTCTGATGGCACAGCTGGCGCTGCAGTACAGCGCCCTTAACCACTGCACCACCCGGGAGGCCTTATTTTCGGTTATTGTCACAGCTGTGTATATCCCCGCTCAAGCCGATAACACGACGGCCCTCAAGGAACTTCACTGGACTTTATGCAAACTGGAAACCATATATCCTGAGTCTGCATTTATTGTAGCTGGTGATTTTAACAAAGCAAATTTGAGGAAAAGGATACCTAAATTCTATCAGCATATTGCCTGTAGCACTTGCGCTGGAAAAACACTGGACCATTGCTACTCTAACTTATTTTATGCATACAAGACCCTGGCCCACCCTCCTTTCGGCAAATCTGATGACGACTTCATTTTGCTCCCCTTCCTATAGGCAGAAATTCAAACCGGATGCGCCTGTGCTAAGTACTATTCAACGCTGGTCTGACCAATGTGAATCCACGCTTCAAGATTGTTTTCTACATGCGGACTGGGATATGTTCCGGGTATAATATTGACTTGTACACTGAGACGGTTACTGATTTCATAAAGAAGTGTATAGGAGATGTTGTACCCACTGTGACTATTAAACCTACCCTAACCAGAAACCGTGGATAGACGGCAGCATTCGCGCCAAACTGACAGCACAATGCACCGCATTTAACCATGGGAAGGTGATAGGGAAAATGGCAGAATAAAAAGAGAGTAGTCGTTCCCTCTGCAAGGCAATCAAACAGGCAAAACGTCAATGATGAGACAAAGTGGAGTAGCAATTTAACTGCTCAAACACATGTATGTGGCAGGGTTTACAGTCAATCATGTACTCAAAAGGAAAACTAGCCACATTGTGGACACCGATGTCTTGCTGCCAGACAAGCTAAACACGTTCTTTGCCCGCTTTAAGGATAACACAATGCCATCAACGCAGCCAGCTACCAAGGACTGTGGGCTCTCCTTCTCCGTGGCTGACATGAGTAAGACATTTAAACATGTTAACCCTTGCAAGGCTGCCGGCTCAGACGGCATCCCTAGCCGCGTCCTCAGAGCATGCACAGACCAGCTGGCTGGTGTGCTTACAGACATATTCAATCTCTCCCTATCCCCGTCTGCTGTCCCCACATGCTTCAAGAAGGCCACCATTGTTCCTGTACCCAAGAATGCAAAGGTAACTGAACTAAATGACTATCGCCCCTTAGCACTCACTTCTGTCATCATAAAGTGCTTTGAGAGGCAAGTTACCTGTCAACCTAGACCCATTTCGATTTCCTTACCGCCCCAATAGGTCCACAGACGATGCAATCGCCATCACACTGCACACTGCCCTATCCCATCTGGACAAGAGGAATACCTATGTAAGAATGCTGTTCATTGACTATAGCTCAGCATTCAACACAATAGTACCCTCCAAGCTCATCATTAAGCTTGAGGCCCTGGGTCTCAACCCCACCCTGTGCAATTGGGTCCTGGACTTCCTGACAGGCCGCCCCCAGGTGATGAAGGTAGGAAACAACATCTCCACTTCTCTGACCCTCAACACTGGGGCCCCACAAGGTTGTGTTCTCAGCCCTCTCCTGTACTCCCTGTTCACCCATGACTGCGTGTCCATGCATGCCTCCAACTCAATCATCAAGTTTGCAGACGACACTACAGTGGTAGGCTTGAATACCAACAACGAGACTGCCCACAGGGAGGAGGTGAGGGCCCTCGGAGTGTGGTGTCAGGAAAATCACACTCAATGTCAACAAAACAAAGGAGATGATCGTGGACTTCAGGAAACAGCAGAGGAGGCACCCCTCTCCATATCAACGGGACAACAGTGGAGAAGGTGGAAAGTTTTAAGTTCCTCGGCGTACACCTCACTGACAAACGCAACAGCGCCTCTTCAACATCAGGAGGCTGAAGAAATTTGGCTTGTCAACTAAGACCCTCACCGCCTGGAACGGCAACTGCACCGCCCACTACCACAGGGCTCTCCAGAGGGTAGTGCGGTCTACACAACGCATCACCGGGGGCAAACTACCTGCCCTCCAGGACACCTACACCACCCGATGTCACAGGAAGGCCAAAAGTATCATCAAGGACAACAACCACCCGAGCCACTGCCTGTTCACCCCGCTATCATCCAGTACAGGTGAATCAAAGCTGGGACAGAGAGACTGAAAAACAGCTCCTATCATCACTAGCACAGACAGGATGATGCCTACATACAGACTTGAAATCATTGGCCACTTTAATAATGGAACACTTGTCACTTTAATAATGTTTACATATTTTGCATTACTCATCTCATATTTATATACTGTATTTTATGCTATCTATTGCATCTTAGCCTATGCGCTCTGACATATTTTTATTTCACCTTATTTCACCTTTTTTATTTCACCTTTATTTAACCAGGTAGGCTAGTTGAGAACAAGTTCTCATTTACAACTGTGACCTGGCCAAGATAAAGCATAGCAGTGTGAACAGACTACAACACATGGTGTAAACAATAAACAAGTCAATAGCACAGAAAAACAAAGAGTCTATATACATTGTGTGCAAAAGGCATGAGGAGGTAGGCGAATAATTACAATTTAGCAGATTAACACTGGAGTGATAAATGATCAGATGGTCATGTGCAGGTAGAGATACTGGTGTGCAAAATAGCCGAAAAGTAAATAAATAAAAACAGTATGGGGAGTATGGGGATGAGGTAGGTAAATTGGGTGGGCTATTTACCGATGGACTATGTACAGCTGCAGCGATCGGTTAGCTGCTCAGATAGCAGATGTTTAAAGTTGGTGAGGGAGATCAAAGTCTCCAACTTCAACGATTTTTGCAATTCGTTCCAGTCACAGGCAGCAGAGAACTGGAAGGAAAGGCGGCCAAATGCGGTGTTGGCTTTAGGGATGATCAGTGAGATACACCTGCTGGAGCGTATGCTACGGGTGGGTGTTGCCATCGTGACCAGTGAACTGAGATAAGGCGGAGCTTTACCTAGCATGGACTTGTAGATGACCTGGAACCAGTGGGTCTGGCGACGAATATGTAGTGAGGGCCAGCCGACTAGAGCATACAGGTCGCAGTGGTGGGTGGTATAAGGTGCTTTAGTAACAAAACAGATGGCACTGTGATAAACTGCATCCAGTTTGCTGAGTAGAGTATTGAAAGCTATTTTGTAGATGACATCGCCAAAGTCGAGGATCGGTAGGTTAGTCAGTTTTACTAGGGTAAGGTGAAGGAGGCTTTGTTGCGAAATAGAAAGCCGACTCTAGATTTGATTTTCGATTGGAGATGTTTGATATGAGTCTGGAAGGAGAGTTTACAGTCTAGCCAGACACCTAGGTACTTATACAGTGCCTTGGGAAAGTATTCGGCCCCCTTGAACTTTGCGACCTTTTGCCACATTTCAGGCTTCAAACATAAAGATATAAAACTGTATTTTTTTGTGAAGAATCAACAACAAGTGGGACACAATCATGAAGTGGAACGACATTTATTGGATATTTCAAACTTTTTTAACAAATCAAAAACTGAAAAATTGGGCGTGCAAAATTATTCAGCCCCCTTAAGTTAATACTTTGTAGCTCCACCTTTTGCTGCGATTACAGCTGTAAGTCGCTTGGGGTATGTCTCTATCAGTTTTGCACATCGAGAGACTGACATGTTTTCCCATTCCTCCTTGCAAAACAGCTCGAGCTCAGTGAGGTTGGATGGAGAGCATTTGTGAACAGCAGTTTTCAGTTCTTTCCACAGATTCTCGATTGGATTCAAGTCTGGACTTTGACTTGGCCATTCTAACACCTGGATATGTTTATTTTTGAACCATTCCATTGTAGATTTTGCTTTATGTTTTGGATCATTGTCTTGTTGGAAGACAAATCTCCGTCCCAGTCTCAGGTCTTTTGCAGACTCCATCAGGTTTTCTTCCAGAATGGTCTTGTATTTGGCTCCATCCATCTTCCCATCAATTTTAACCATCTTCCCTGTCCCTGCTGAAGAAAAGCAGGCCCAAACCATGATGCTGCCACCACCATGTTTGACAGTGGGTATGGTGTGTTCAGGGTGATGAGCTGTGTTGCTTTTACGCCAAACATAACGTTTTGCATTGTTGCCAAAAAGTTCAATTTTGGTTTCATCTGACCAGAGCACCTTCTTCCAGATGTTTGGTGTGTCTCCCAGGTGGCTTGTGGCAAACTTTAAACAACACTTTTAATGGATATCTTTAAGAAATGTCTTTCTTCTTGCCACTCTTCCATAAAGGCCAGATTTGTGCAATATACGACTGATTGTTGTCCTATGGACAGAGTCTCCCACCTCAGCTGTAGATCTCTGCAGTTCATCCAGAGTGATCATGGGCCTCTTGGCTGCATCTCTGATCAGTCTTCTCCTTGTATGAGCTGAAAGTTTAGAGGGACGGCCAGGTCTTGGTAGATTTGCAGTGGTCTGATACTCCTTCCATTTCAATATTATCGCTTGCACAGTGCTCCTTGGGATGTTTAAAGCTTGGGAAATCTTTTTGTATCCAAATCCGGCTTTAAACTTCTTCACAACAGTATCTCGGACCTGCCTGGTGTGTTCCTTGTTCTTCGTGATGCTCTCTGCGCTTTTAACGGACCTCTGAGACTATCACAGTGCAGGTGCATTTATACGGAGACTTGATTACACAAAGGTAGATTGTATTTATCATCATTAGTCATTTAGGTCAACATTGGATCATTCAGAGATCCTCACTGAACTTCTGGAGAGAGTTTGCTGCACTGAAAGTAAAGGGGCTGAATAATTTTGCACGCCCAATTTTTCAGTTTTTGATTTGTTAATTAAAAAAGTTTGAAATATCCAATAAATGTCGTTCCACTTCATGATTGTGTCCCACTTGTTGTTGATTCTTCACAAAAAAATACAGTTTTATATCTTTATGTTTGAAGCCTGAAATGTGGCAAAAGGTCGCAAAGTTCAAGGGGGCCGAATACTTTCGCAAGGCACTGTATTTCGCTACACTCTCAATAACATCTGCTAACCATGTGTATGTGACCAATACATTTGATTTGAGGGGGTTCAGGTGGGGCTAGTCTCCCAGGCAATGGAGGAGATGCCCGGTTCGAGTGATAGGGGGGGGGGGGGATATGGCAGAGAGTCTGTGGCCTCCATTGAGGAGGATCGGGAGAAGGATATGGACATGTCTGATATCCCTGTTGGTATAATAGCAGCTGGCGATCTCAATTTACAATGTAGATGAGGAAAATGGGTTCCTGGACCAGACTTTTGGGAAATCTGTTAAATTGGCAGATTTTTAAAAATGTTGATTAGTTTGCGAGGTCAACTGTGGTGTTACAGAAGACGGTGGGGTTAGACCAGAGTGTGAAGAGGCTTTTCCGCTTGAGGAAATGTGTTACTGCTGTCAAAGCAGCAAAATGTAGTGGGAAACATGGTAAGGTTAAAATAACATTTAAACAATGATGATTATCATGCCTCATAGGGTGCTTTTTTTCTCTTTGTCTGGATTCTTTGTGGTTTCTTCTGTTTTTCCTTTCTCTTTTCTATATGGAGGTACTAAGGGTCGGTTCTCTCAATATTAATGGGGGAAGGGACAGGAATAAGAGGGCTTGGGTATAAGAAGTAATAAAACAGAAAAGGCTTAATGTAGTTTTTCTATAAGAGATAGATAGTGATGAGGCTAATGAGGTTTCCTGGGGTATGTGGTGGGAGGTGCAGCATATACTCTGTCATGGTACTAATTTCAGTGCTGGGGTGGCAATTTTGTTTTCCTCAGACTTACGGGTGACTGTGGTATCTACAACAGAGAATGTCAAGGGTCGGGTTTTATTGGTCAAGGCGATGTTTTTTTGTTGTTTTGGAATGTTTATGCTCCTAATGGGGGTACAGAGCGTATTGCTGTATTTGATCAAATAAAGGAAACCTTAAGACAGTGTGACTAAGAGGGATATATGGTTTTAGGGGGGGACTGGAACTGTACAGTAGATTTTCCTGTTGATCGCACTGCTGAAGAACCTCACTTGCGGTCAGCAATTTGTCTGTCTGGTCTATTAACTGAGATTGAGCTTTCTGATGTGTGGAGAGTAAGAAATGCAAAAGTTAAGCTGTACACATGGCTTAAAGTTAATTAAGGTCGTGTCAGTAGAGCGAGATTAGAGAGGTTGTATGTATCTGAGCACTACTGTGGTAGGGTTTTTCTGATCACCATATTGTTACTGTTGATATTCACTTGTCTTGTCCACGAAGGTCATCACCTTATTGGTATTTAATGGTAAGTTATTTCATGGCGCCATGTTTTGTGAAAGGTTTTTGTTATTTTGGGAAAACGGGAGGGTTATTAAATGGATTTTTGAGTCCTTGAGACAATGGTGGGAGGTTGGGAAGGCCTAAATACATGTGTTTTGTCAACAGTATACTGCTCTGTCTAGTATTGAAGTTAAAGAGACTATCAGGGCCCTTGAACAGGATATCAAATCTATTGAATCGAAGTTACTCACTCAGAATGTCATGAATTTACAGGGCAAGAGACATGAACTAGGACGGTCAACATTGCAACGCAAACAGATGGTCGGCCTTCGTCTCCCTGGTGGGAAAATGACCACGGATGACGGTGAGATGCGCCAACATGACGTGTATTTCGACTCTGCCCTCTATAAGGCGGAGGATTGTGATTCTCTGTGTGCTGAACAGTTTTTACATGGACTTCCTCATTTGGGACCTGAGCAGAGAGCTGCTTTCGACTTTGACATTACTCTGCAGGAGCTGTCCAATACAGTTATGCAGCTCTCATCAGGCCGAGCCCCTGGCATCGATGGTTTACCATCTGATTTCTATAAGCACTTTTGGGGATCTATTGGGAGGGGTTGTTATGAAGTGGTGTGAGAATCTTTTCATGATGGTTCTCTTTCTGTATCCTGTCAATGTGCTGTGCTTTAATTGTTGCCAAAAAAAGGGGGATTTGGCTCTTTAAAAAAATTGCCGACCTGTTGCATTGCTGTGTGCAGAATATAAAATGATATCTCAGTGTCTCTCAAACAGGTTGAAATTATATCTGGGGCTGTTGGTCCACAATGACCAGTCTTACTGTGTACCTGATCGCTCTAATGAGAACTTGTTTCTAATAAGAGATGTTTTAGACATGTTTTAGACATTTGTAAACTGTCAGGAGAAGGCTTTTGACCGTGTGGCCCACTAGTACTTTTTCAAAACAATGAAAGCCTTGGGTTTGGGATCTTTTTTTTTTTGTCTTGGATGAGTTTACTGTATGGCAACAATTGAATTATGCTTTTTGTCAACGTTTACTAACATTAGGCTATAACTAGAGATGTGAATAATATTACTACACAGATCATACACGTAACGTTGGCTAGCGAGCGAGCCAGCAAGCTAAAGTTACATTTTAACTTGAATTGAAAAACGAATTTCTGACAAAATTAGAAATGTGTAATATCTGAAAATGTAACTAGCTAGACTCTCTTACTGTATACATGGATGGACGCTTCTCTCTCTGTCACGGATACCATCGTTGCCCTTAGTTTGAAGATGTAATCCGGAGACATGTGTTTACTCCATTTCCTTAGCTATCATACCCTAATTCTACTTATTTCAAAACTTGGTCCTTCAGAAAGTGGAGATTAACAGGATTGTGTAGGATTACCTACACATACTGACCAGCTCATGTTATAGACAGAAGCGTGCTACATGGCAGACCAATCCAAACTCATCTCTCGGCATGTCAGAGTAGCTCACAGATCACTGCACCTGTACATAGCCCATTTGTAAACAGCCCATCTATCTACCTACCTCATACCCATACTGTATTTATTTATTTATCTTGCTCCTTTGCACCCCAGTATCTCCACTTGCACATTCATCTTCTGCACATCTACCATTCCAGGGTTTAATTGCTATATTGTAATTACTTCGCCACCATGGCCTATTTATTGCCTTACCTCCCTTATCTTACCTCATTGACACTCACTGTATATAGATGTTTTGTTTTCTTTTGTTCTACTGTATTATTGACTGTATGTTTTGTTTATTCCATGTGTAACTCTGTGTTGTTGTATTGTGTCGAATTGCTTTGCTTTATCTTGGCCAGGTCGCAGTTGCAAATGAGAACTTGTTCTCAACTAGCCTACCTTTAAATAAAGGTGGGAAAAAAATATATAAAAAAATAAATGTCCAGCCCACTCATTATCTCAGCCAATCATTGCTAGCAGAAAGGTTGCTGACTTTTTCTGTGGTTAAACCAACTAGGCTCGTAATTTAACAATTGTATTCGTATTTACTGATGGCATAGAAGTTTGTTATTAAGGCACATGAAAGTTCACATGTTCCAGAAGCATTTCTGCCAAAAAACATACCCCAAAGTTGACATTCAAACTGCTCTCCTGTGAAGGATTGACATGTGACATACGCCTAGTTTCCTGAAACGAGTCACATTTGGGCCAAAGTACAAGTTTAGCCAAAGGGGTGTAGTTCTCTTACTTAACTTTGTGTCAGGAGCAGCTAAATTAGCAATTTGACAGACTAAGGGCTGAGTTTGCCTATTACACACTGGTTAATTACATTGGGTTGTTTATGAGCATATGGGGTATTCAGAGGTTGTTGTGCTTGTTAACTTAGAGGAAGATTTGGTGTTGTGTTTTTAATTGATGTTTAACCATGCTTTTGTTTGTTTGAGTGTTTATTGTGTTGTGGTTTCCCAGACCCAATAAAGTTTTTTTAAACTCAAACTCTCTCTCTCTCTTATTCTCTCTCTGTTTCTCTCTCTGTCTCTCTGTCTGTCTCTCCTCTCTCTCACACGCTCTCTCTCTGTCCCTCTCTCCTCTTCTCTTTATTCTGCTTTAGCTTTAGGCATTTGCAAGCTGCAGAGAAATGGACAATCAACAGCACTGTAGCACTTTGAAAAAATACGGCTGTCAAACCCGGCATAGCAACAACAAAACAACAACAAAAAACTTGTTTATCCCTTTACAATGGAACAGTTCAAATACTTTTTCCCTGTGTGCCATTCTTTCATTTGCGTACTCACAGTATGCGAGGAAGTCAGTGTAAACGTCTATTATGGTGTGTTTTTTAAGCACACACCACACACCACACACCACACACCACACACCACAAAGCACAAAGCACAAGCATTTACAGCATCGAGGCTCGAGACACCAAGGCGGTTTAATGAGGAAGTCCCTTAAGCAAACTGTTACTGCAGTGTTTACAGTATGTAAAGACTCGACACACAGATTTTCAGATTAAAGCCGATGTGCTGTTTATCTCCTACAGGTCATATCCTATCACAATACCGCCTCTGGTTTATTAGCAGAAAGAACGTGTGTGTGAGAGAGAGAGAGAGGGGGGGGGGCAGTGAAAGGGTGAGAGAGGGAAGAAAGAGGGAGAGAGGGGGAGGGAGGAGAGGGCAGTGAAAGGGTGAGAGAGGGAAGAAAGAGGGAGAGAGGGGGGGTGAGGAAGGAGAGGGCAGTGAAAGGGTGAGAGAGGGAAGAAAGAGGGAGAGAGGGGGGGTGAGGAAGGAGAGGGCAGTGAAAGGGTGAGAGACGGAAGAAAGAGGGAGAGAGGGGGAGGGAGGAGAGGGCAGTGAAAGGGTGAGAGAGGGAAGAAAGAGGGAGAGAGGGGGGGTGAGGAAGGAGAGGGCCGTGAAAGGGTGAGAGAGGGAAGAAAGAGGGAGAGAGGGGGGGTGAGGAAGGAGAGGGCAGTGAAAGGGTGAGAGACGGAAGAAAGAGGGAGAGAGAGAGGGGGGAGGAAGGAGAGGGCAGTGAAAGGGTGAGAGAGGGAAGAAAGAGGGAGAGAGAGAGGGGGGGAGGAAGGAGAGGGCAGTGAAAGGGT